>NW_006399921.1:2434307-2515018 GCF_000299155.1 Elephantulus edwardii | reverse complement strand
CCCCCCCCCCATATCTCTAGGAAACAGAAGAGTGTAGAGAGAGATAAACTGTCAACCAAAGACAGGTACCTTGAATCCACCAGATGCTTCCTGGGAAAAAGAAGGACAATCTCCTCTCAAAGGATTTACAGGCTCTGAAACTCTCTGGCAGGTCAGCTGTGTCATCGGTGAGTCAGTTCTGACTTGACAGTAATGAGTTGTTGATTGGTTTGACATTTTCATTATGTAGCCATAATTATCCCATCTTCCACAAAATAAAAGGTTACTCTTAATCTTTAAACAACAACAGCTCAGAGAGATGACACCAAGAACAAACTAGGACTTCCAAAGGCCCAAAGATCTTCTTTTTCCTAAAACCATAATGTTGCTTTCCTTAGTTGACTAGCATGGACATTTCTCTGCTAGCAAGCATATACTTGCCTTTAGGACCACAGTTTCTGGCAAGAAGCATCCTGAAAGCTATAACAACGGGCTGAGGACAGGGACTATCAAACAGTTTTCACTTTCTGTTCAGAATGACTTCAGGCTGGTTACTCACCATCTCCACATCTGGGTCTCTTCTTCTGGGAAGTGAGGAAAAGGAGCCAATGTCTGTCACAGAACACTTCAAAGACTATTTATATGTAATAATTTTTATATTCAGGGTCCTCATCATAGTCCACACTCAGGGAAAAGCCTCTTAGTCTCAATATTGCCATAGTCATGCTGGTGACAAAGTGGCAAAGAATAATAACAGGGGGAAGCTAGAGGAAGCTACCAAGGGGCTGGCAGCCCCATGGTCCTGCCGATGACCCCAAGTACAGGGGTGCAGAAACTCTCCCCCATTCATCCCGCTCCCGGCTCACTCCAAAGATGAGTGACAGAGTGGCACAATAAAGGGCTGCCTCACACAAGATGGGCACCACGCCGAGCTGCGCCAGTCTCCAAAGGAGACATCTCTGTCCAGCATTTTCATCAGGCTCTCTAGAGCTGGCTCCTGGGGTGCATACAAAGACCCATTCAAGATGATGGGCTTTCTGAAAGTAAGCAGATGAGCTGAGGGGTGGGGAAGGGGGGCTTGGAGAAGAAGCAGCACAGTGCCTGGCACCAACCCTGAGGGGTCCCCACCCCAGGCAAGTGGGTGCGGAGGGCTCAGGTCTGCAGCCAAGCTATGCTCTTTGTTTTCCCTCAAATTCCTTTTCTGATGGTGGTCCAGGCCATCAAGGACACCAGCTGCCATGGCTGGGCTTGAATAATATCCCTGGAGGAGACTGGGAACCCTCATCCCACAGTGTCAGCTTAGTCTGCAGGGTATCCAGTGCAAATAGACCATTACTAACTGGTTTTCCATTTCCAAAAAGTGTCTCTTTTCTGGGAAAAATTTCCCTCAGAGATTCCCACCTCAGAAAAGGTACAAGTTGTAGCACTGAGGTGACAAACCAGAATCCACACAAGTATATACAATTGTCACTTCAGTAGCCAGGGGTTGGCTCCATGGCCTTAAGCTTCGGTTTCTCCACCTGTGCAATGGGGTCTGTTAAAAGAATCTGTTGAGGAGAAGTGAAAGTGCTGTGAGAGTTTCTAAGTCGCCATCAGTTTATTCTCTCAGAGACAGCATCCAGGGTCCCTCCTCTACATGACCTCCTAGAACTCATGGCCTCAGCTTTGGTCAGCAAGGCTCTGTAGGCAGCCATTAAATACCTCAGATTTGCTGCATGAAAAATATGGAAGTTATGCAGGACCCTGGATACTGAGGAAAACAGGATTCCTGCCTTTCCCCTTCCTTCTGACACATAAGTGACACACAAAGTGATAAGCCAAACATGGGAAACATGGGACAGAAATTTGACCCCCTTTTGGCCTCCAGGCAAAAACACTTCCTGTATGATAATAACCACAGTTCCCAGATTACATAAAGATTTCCCTACAGTCTAAAAGGTTTTCTGTGTCAGTTAATCAAGCTATTCTACTTTCCTGGAATCCACTGACCACACCTATTCACAAAGCTATTTCTCCTTCCACCTTAACACTGATTACAAGCATCCTTGATCTATGCCTTCCTTCCCTGACTGCACAGTTTGAAGTGGTGCCCCATGGTGCTCCCACAACACTTTTTTAAAAAAATTAATTTCAATGAACATCTACAGAGATTTTGGACTTCCATTCATTCATTGTTGCACTTTTCTCCCCGCCCAGCCCACCCCTACCCGCAATTCGCTCCTCTCCTTGAAAAGCAAAAGAAAAACTCTTTCGTTGGGACACAATCCCCCCGCACATCCCACAACACTTTTATCTTGAGAATGAACAATATAGCTGCTTTCAAAGCAACTCCAACTCATATTGACCTCACATAGAAGATGAGGAAATGTTATCTAGTCCTGCATCATCTGCACATATGAGGGCATGTTCAAGTTCATAGTTAAGGATATTTTGCCAGTCCATCTCCCTTATCCAGTTTAATCTCTACGTCATCAAACATGTGATGTCTTCACTTACTGTTCGTTCCCTCTGATGATATTTCCACAGCAAGTGAGCTGGACAATTTCGGTTATGATCTGTCAGGTTTTGACAGGCTTATTTTCAGAAGTAAACCGCCAGGTCCTTCTTCCTACTCTTAGTCTGGATGTTCCTGTGAAACCTGCCCACCACAGGTGATTCTGCTATGTTCTAAAATGTAGACCTTGGACCCCTGGCGCAGAAAGAGAGTCTGCTAAATAGTCCTCATTTAGAAAATAATATTGAATTTGTCTGTTTGTCTCTGTCTTCTCTATGGCCAGTCACTGTGCTTTAATAATCATTATAACAGCGGCTTTTAGCAGGATGTTGCCACAATTTAGGAGCAGAACGAATGTTTGTTGAACTAGTTGGAGTGTTACTTTCTAGAGCAATTGCTAGCATAAATCTCCATTTGCATTTTGTAAGAGAATCTCATAAGCATTGCTCTCAGGAAGGTCTAGGTCATTTGAAAACCAACCCTCTTTTGCTTACATACATTTCTATTTTTTTCAGCTTCAGGAGGTAACAGCTGGAAATCATCTTCTTTCTTATAAGAGTTAGAATACAAGCCATTATTATCACTCATCATTTCTTTCTACCAAGTCAGCTTTCTCTCTCTCTCTCTCTCTTTCTTTCTTTCTTTCCTGGCATAGATTAGAAATGACCATGAAGATCCTCAGATCTGATGATTTTTTTTTTCCAATTTAGTAATTAAATGTAAAATGTTAGTAAAAAAAAGCATTTTGAATAGAGTCTGCTCATTTCAATAGCTTTGAGGAGGAAACGACTTTGTGCCTTCAAGAGATGTAAGGCAAGAGACAGCACTCCATTTCTTTATGGTCCCTTGGTTAGAACGTGGAAATGCCCTAGTTCATAGACAGGTTGAGATAAAAATCAGTGGTTCAATCAGAGGACATTTTGAGGAGCCCCTGGAGAATAAGTACTATGTGCCTGTTGACATTTTGAAAGAAATGCATTTGCACTTTCTCTGCTAAGAAGTGGCTGACCTCCACTGACCACACATTCAGAAAGCTGGCAGGAGTTGCTGGTCACCAACCCCCAAACTGGCAGGTTCTCTTCTTCTGGTCAAGAAGCTCAAGGGTTGCGTGACTTAAGGCAAGTCATCTGGGGACATTTGAGATTCTGGTCTAGTGAGCCAGCGAAGGCAGTGCAGATAAGGCTCCGACAGAAATCTGGCAGTCTAAATAACATCTGCTTGGTTAGAGGTATTGGCTGGGAGGAGAGGGGCTGGGACTGGGAAGCTTGTGCTAGGAACTGTTTACAGCAGGTGGCGCAAGAGAGCAGAAACCAGTCACCTAAGAGAAAGGATGCTATTATTTCTTCTGCCCCCAATAGAAGAAGCCACCCACCCTCTCTGTAGTTCTCGGATCAGAATCTCTGAAAAAGACAATTGCCTTGATGGAGCATAAATCTGGATACAGACATTTATCATTTAACGAAAATCCAAGATGAGTTCTCAGGATAACCAGCACTTTGAAAATATTAACAAAACAGGACAAAAAAATAAAAGGAAGAAAAAGGAAAAGAATGATGCAGCAGTATTCACTGTTGGGCAAAATGAACACTCAGAACATCCCATGGATGAATTTTTTTCTATACATCTTTGTTCTTATTCCCCATTCTTTGTTTTGACATGGAGATGTCAATACTTGTATCTTAGATGGCTGTTTACATGTTTTGAAGACCTCAGTAGCTACTTAACAAAGTTGTTGTTGTTGTGTACCATCAAGTTAGAACCAATCCATAGCTGGCCATGTGGTGGGTTTTTAGAGGCAATTAATTGCATGGGAGGAGATTGCCCAACCTTCTTCTGCAAAGCAGCGTGTGGATTTGAACCATGTGCCTTAGGGATTGCAGCACAGTTTATGAACAATTTTATTTCAATTGACCTTGATGTCTCCTAAGGTTATAGTTCTGAAGCTCCAGGATAATCATTCTCTCACGGTGTTTGGTTATGATTTAAAAGTTTATATAACAACATCTTCTGTTAATTCTCTACAGCAAATACTACCATGAAAGTAGAAATACCATCTGTCAAGCTTCTCTGTATGGTCACTAGCATAATAATTTTCATCTATCCGTATCTAGTTGCCTTGCCTATCTGCCTATAGAGTAAGCTTATTATTGCTGAAATTGCATGATTATGTAAGAAATAAGGTTTACCTTTGTGGATTTATTTCTTGTGTATCTCCCTACATCTTCCCTCTGTTTAGTGGTATTTTTCTGATCATCACTTCACTGTATATAACCATTCCCTTCGTTCAACTTTATTAATAGTAGTAGAGACCAAAATTATGGAAGGAAGAGGGAAAGAACTATCAAACTGATTAAGAGTACATATACTGATTATTATCACTAAGGTTAATTTTTTAAAAACAGATTGACTATTTCTTTATTATTTTTGCCTTAAAAATCTTCCTGAATTTATCCCATATGAAAATAAATCTATTAACATTTTTAATGGTAAGCAGTTACTCAGCCAATTAGTTGCTCTGTAGGAGAAAGGTGGACAATCTCCTCCCAAATAATTTCTAGCCTCTGTTTAGAACTGATAGTACAAAACAACAATAAAATCTGAATTGGCAAAAAGTTGTGTGATACTTCTATTTTAAATAACAACAAAAAAGAAAGTAGCTCACCTTATTATAATTTGGTTTCTTAGATTGAAAGCTTAGGATAATGCTTTCATAGGAAACTCTAGCTAATTGACCTAATAATGTGGTTAGTACTTCTGTTCTATCCCCTTTGCCTTACATGGTGCGTAGGGTTTTAAGAGTTTGCAAGTGATATCTAAAAAACAATTAATAACACAAGTGACTAATCTCATGAGCTCTGGTGGCCTAGTGGTAAGAAACTGTGCTGTAATCTTGAAAGGCACATGGTTCAAATCCATCAGCTGTTCCACTGGAGAAGGATGGACAATTTTTTCCCCATGCAATTGACTGTCTCTGAAAACCCACTGGAGGGTCAGCTATGAGTCGGTTCCAATTCAAAGGCACACAGCAACAACAACAATCTCGTGGAGCAACAGCGAAAGGAGATTCAAGAATAGAAGGAGGATATGGAAGGTGTGGCTAATTGTCGCTAGAATGATTGACTGTTTTGCCTTGAGAGCAGAAGGGAATGATGCCCAGATACCACTGTGGAACATTTCACAGAATAATTCTGATAAACAGGGGGGAAGTATGGAATAGAATTTAAAATTTAAGTGGATTTAGACTTCACAGCATCATAAGGGTAGATGAACCCTTGAAACTATTGCTAAGGTAATCTTTAAACTCTAAACAAATATTTCTACTGAAGTCATCTTAAAACCAAATGGTGATATTGTTGTTGTCAGGTGCTGTCCACTTAATAATGACTCATAGCAATCCTATGTAAAGCAAATCAGAACCTTGTCCTATCCTGTACCACCAGCTAAACTAGTAAAGAATGCATACTGAGAATATTGGGACTTTTCAAGATATATAGGATCAAATTGGCAATAGTAACTCCTCTGATTACTTAGGACATTAAAGAGACTGTGGGTTTATGTTAACAAAGAGGAAGAACTCTGACAAGGAGAGGGAGAATGGCTGTACAACTTGAAGAGTGTAATCAATGTCACTAAACTGTACATGCAGAAAATATTTAATTGGTATATGTTTTGATGTGAATAGTCCCAACACAAGAACAAAATAAAGAAGATTTCAAAGGGAAAAAAAATAAGAAACTGAAAGCATGATCCTACTTATCTATTCATATAACACCATATGTTAAAGTACTCAGATCATCTGGAAATTCTAAGTACTGGGACAAAATGCTGCACATGAGATATGAGACAAAGATTCTCTTCCAAAAGACAACATTCTAAAGCATTGGACTGCTAAGATGTGAGATAGAGAATTTTACCACACACACAGGCAATGTGGGTTGGCTTGGAGATGAATCTTAGGGAATGCAAAGAATTTTACTTATTTTTCCATTTGGTTTACTTTCACGTTGTTACTTTCCTCATGGGAAATAATTCCAGAAACCTGAGCTCTGGTGTTACATAAATCAATTCTCAGTGTTTACTTAAGTACATATACATATAGAGTGAAATTCCACTCTGCTTGCAAAATAGTTGGATCATTTGATGTGTTTGTTCTATATCTTCCACAAAAGACATCTGGGTTCACTGCTCAAGCAGGACAGCAGCTCAGTCATGGTTCGATCTTATAACTTGCCACCTGCCAGCTTGATGGGGCCTCACATCACAGATGTTCCAATAGCAGAAAGTGGAACAGCTCCTCAATTCAGAAAACAACAAAAGACATGGGATCACTGAAAAAGGAAAGATTAAATTCCCTTGGTGGGATCAGTAAGGCACCATGGCGGGGAATAATTGGAGTTGTTTTACTACTTCTCTATACTTTTGGACATGCTGGTTATTTCAGCTCAAAATACCCCTCCTCAACTCACTGTTTTCCTTTGCAGGTAACTTCTGGTCTTCTAAAATAAGCAACACAAATTTTAGCTAAATTTCTTCCTGCCCACCCCCTTGTTGCTATGTGCCTTGAAATTAACCAACTGTTATTAAGACAACTGCAACTCACTGTGACCACATGTGTGACCCCATAAAGTTTTCAGTGGCTGATTTTTCAGAAGTAAATCACGAAATATTTCTTCCAAGGTACATTTGGGTGAATATCCAATATTTTGGAATAATAAATATTTTGGTTAATAAATGAATATGTTGTCCATTTACCTCACCTAGGAATCCTTGTGTATGACTTATATAATAGCCTGTAAAAATTTGATTCCAAGTATGAAGAAAATGATGCTTATTTCTCTTTCCCTTCTACTGTCTTCCTTTTCTCAAACCTGTTTGTTCCTACTTTTTTAAATCCTTTTCTCCACAAATCCTCCCAAAGTGAAGTTGTCAGATGAAGACAAATTCTCAATTAAGCTTGGATTTTATGTAAAATGGAATGATCTGGTCCTGAGGGAGTTGTACTACTAATAAACTCTGATAGTTTGTATCCACCAGGGCTCCAAGGGATAAAGATGGGAATTTTCTTCCAATGCAATTTACAAACTCAGAAGACCACTCACTGGAAGATGAGCTATGAGTTGGGTCTGACTCAAGAGCAATGCATAAGTGAGTGGTATCACAACTATTTCTTATATTATATGTAAATTTGATGCAACAATGTCAGTCTAGAGACTAAGGTGCACCTGATCCAATTCATGGTTTTCACAAGTACTTGCTATACATCAGAAAGCAGGATGGACTAAGAATAACAGAAGAATAATTGATGCCTTTGAGTTGTGGTGCTGGAGAAGAGTCTTGAACATACTGTAGACCACCGAGAAAACAAATAAGTTCATCTTAGAGAGGATAAAACCAAGTTTCTCCTTGAAGGCTAGGATTTTAAAGCTCCATCTCACATACTTTGGGCATGTGGCCAGGAGGGACTGATCCTTGGAGAAGGGCATCATGCTCGGAAGGATGGAGGGACAAGGGTAGAGGGACAGAGAAGGAGAAGAAGACCCCAGATGAGATGGACTGCTACAGTAACTAGGACAATAGGGGTAGGTAATGCAAGGGTCAATGAGACTGGCTCGGGACAGAACAGTCTTCAGAGCTATGAGTCACAGGCAACTCGAAGGCACATAATAACAAAAACAACCACCACCACCACAACAACAACAACAATCCTAGAATCAATTAGCTGGTGATTCATCCTTCTCTTATCTGTCCAGCATGGTTAATCAAGTCTGCGAGGGCACCAAAACCCCTCCAGTCTTTATTGGTTCAAATTTACCAGGAGCTCTTCAGAAGAAAAGCATAGTCTATTATGCTTCATTACCAGAGGCAGGAGGGCCATGCAGTGTATGCACTTCTAACATACCAAGAGAGCAGTATAAGATCATTCTCCAGTCCATTCTGCATGTGTGTTCCTATGCTGCATGAATTTATTAAATAGAAATGAAGTCTAAGTGTATTGATTCAGCATAATAGTATTTACTCAATCATTTTTAAATAGGAGGAGGGTGTCACTTTTCATTTAAAAGCAGTTGAATGAATTGTATAGATTGTATGACTATGGCACTTTCCAATCTGTTAAAATCATGTTTAAATTCAAAACATGGTGGTAGTACCATTTACCTTTTTTATGGCTGCTGGTTTCTTTCACCTTTTCTTTCCTAGAAAAAGAAAGAAAGATCCAGTTGACAAGATATATGAATCTGCAAGCGTATAGTTCCTTCCCATTACAGAATGTGAGATATCTTTACCTTAACCCCATCCTAAGAGTCATAGCCAACTTGATAGTACATAGCCACAACAATATCATTTCATTTTGTGTCACTATCATAGCAAAAAGAGAGTAAAAATTAGCTTCTTTGATTCCTTTGACAAAACTTTTCCACCAAGATTAGAATTCTTTCCCAATGTTCCCAGGTGAGATATATTGCCCCAAGGATAACTTATTACCATTTCTGTGCCTTTTTTCACACCATGACACACATAGGAAAATAATGGGAGATTATCTATCTATCTATCTATCCATCTATCTATATTTCTACCTTTCTATCTTTTTATCTATCTATCTATCTTGTTTATTGTGTTCCATCTAGTTGGAGCCGACCCATAGCTGACCCTCTAGAGGGTTTTCAGAGGCATTTTAATAGCATGGGAGGAGATTGCCTATCCTCCCGTGTAGTGGCTGGTATCCTTGAGCAATGTGACTTTGGGATTGTAGCACAGTTTCTTGCCACTATGTCACTTTATTAATGTAATTATTCATAAAATAGAAAAATCTAAGGAATATATTACATATGGAATCTGTACAAAATTTCTGAGTAAAACAAATTATTTCCTATTTGTTGTTGTCATTGTTGTTAGCTGCCATTAAGTCAGTTTTTGATTCATAGTGTCCTCATGCACAGAGAAACAAAATATTGTCTGGCCCTGCATACTCCCCATGTATGGTTGTAGATCAGAAGTCTGAGATGTACAGACCGAGTGATTTTAGGAAATAGACTGGTTTTAACACCATAACAATATCATATCTCTACTGACAGAGTTGGTGGTTGTGAATGAAATTGGTTTGTAACAAAATTCAGATCACAGAAAGCAAGAACTCCACCATCAAACCACCAACAATCTATATATTTTCTATTTAGGGATACACAGTAATCAATTTAACAACCTCTGGTGGTAGAGTAGGCTGTACTGAGGTTGAAATCCATCAGTAGCTCTCAGAAGAAAGGTGAACACTTTACTCATATCAATTTAATGTCTCAGGAACTCAGTGTAAGGTTGCTATGAGTCAGAACTGATTCAGCATCAGTGAGCCTGAGTTTTAATAACCAGTATAATGAGTTCTGGCGGTGTACTGTGTTACGTATTGTGTTGCTAATCAAAAGGTCAATGGTTTGAATCCACTTGCCTCTCCAGAAGAAAAAGATAAGGCAGTCTCTTTCTATAAAGATTTCCAACCTTGAAAAACCAAATGTAGGTTCACAACAAATAGGAATCAACTCAATGTCAGTGGGCTTGGGTTGTTTTTCTATGTAATAACCAATTACTCAAGTATGTCAGAAATGATGAGGATGGCACCGGATCAGACAGGGTTCAGATCTATGGTTCATAAGGTCACTATGAGTCATATTCAATTCAATAGCAACTAACAACAACAACAAAAGCACAATAATTATAGCACTTGGCTGCCAATCAAAAGGTTGGTGGTTCAATTCCACCTAGCATGGCACAAATATGTGGCAGTTTGCTTTTGTATAGGTTTACAGCCTTGGACTAGAATCACTGTGAGTCAAAATTAACTTGGTAATAGTGGACTTGACTTTGTTTGTTTAGAATAGACAATTTAGAAATCCTTTTAGCACAATAGACAAGCACATAACTGTTAACTAAAAGGCCAGTAGTTCAAATCTACCCCAGTGTTCTGTAGGAGAAAAGCAGTATTAAGGAGGAGGGAAAACCCAATAAGCAAGCTACACAGGGGCTTACTTACTAATCTACAGGATACAATTCCACATGCGAGTCTTTTCAAGATGTAAGGAAAAGATGTGAAACTACTTACCACAAGTTAGAAAGTAAGCAAAAGTGAGCTCATGCTTACTGTACTTCCTAGACATCATACCCCCTGTCAGGGACTGTGAACTTGGAAAGAGACTTTGGTTCTGTAGGGCGTTGCCATGGGGTTGGAAGTGAGATGGCTGCTAGACATACCTAGCAGCAGAATGTTTGATGAGATGAAAAACATGAAATTGTTTCCCACAGATTAGTAAGTAAGCACAAATAAGCCTGTGTTTGCCTTGCTTATTGGATCAGCTGGCATTGCCTCTTCATCTAATCCTGTAAAGATTACAGCCTAAAGAACCCAATGGGACAGTTCTCCATTGTCACATTGGGTCATTCTGAGTTGAAATCAACTTGACAGTGTCTAACAACAACACAAAAGCTAAATGAAAAACAAATCAAAACATAAATCACTTTTACTTTCTATGTTATTAGTAAAAAAATATATATAAAATACAAGAGCAAATAAAGTAAAAAAATAATCTAATATTTTATATTGAGGACAAAGCAAAGAACCTCACTGATGATAAACTGAATTTACTTTGTTGCTGACAAACGAATGGTGGCTGAAAAGAATCAAACCAACACCTGCT
The DNA here is from genome assembly GCF_000299155.1 of Elephantulus edwardii. Classification (NCBI taxonomy): domain Eukaryota; kingdom Metazoa; phylum Chordata; class Mammalia; order Macroscelidea; family Macroscelididae; genus Elephantulus; species Elephantulus edwardii. The sequence continues at coordinate 2,503,861 of NW_006399921.1, read as the reverse complement.
TTAAAAGGAGAAAAGAAACAAAACACAACTTTCCCAGAACATTGCCTGATGGTAGGTGCTACTTGTGTCATCAAAGAAGTTAGAAAGCTGATAAAGTCTTCCAATTAATGTTCAAATACAAATGAAAATTTATAAATAGTTTTCAAAACTGATAGTACATCTTTTACCATTATAAGAAATATAATACTAGTAATAACTCACAGTATTCTTAAGGACAAGTCCAAAGAGTCTACCCTGCCCACTGCCACCCCAGTGATATTCCTGTGTCATGCTGGCCTATGGAAATAGACAACTCGTGTGAGTCTGGTCCCCATTTGGCCCTCTGCTGCCACAGACATTCCATTCCAAATAAATAGGTCTAAAGATGAGAAATATGGGAATCGCTTTACCAACTAAAAACATACCAAAATGTTAATACTTTTGGAACATTGAGACAAGGAACCTCTAGCAGCTCAGAGTTACTTTCCTTTTGTGGTAAAGCCTGGTGTTTGGAGAGAGCTTGGTGTTCTGTTCAATACACACACACACACACACACACACACACACACACACACTGAACAACTGTAGAATGTCAGGTACTGGATTAACATACTACAGATAGTTTTTAAAAGCAAAAATACTTGGTCCTAATTAAGAAAATCTTAACAAGTAGAAAGTGATACAAATACATAAGTTGAAATGCAAAGAATGCTTTACCTGAGTCATGTCCATAACATCCAACTAGTATCAAGATTCCATGATTTTTTTTCTGTCTCCACCCCCAGGTTATGCCATCACTGGACACAGATGATTCTACACATCATCTTGCCAACTTTCTCATGAATGATGGTGTCAACTGGGTTTCTTTCTCCTATGGTAAAGGATTCCAAGATTTCTTCTCACTTTTAGAGAGTCCAGATGGTTTCAGAGTTGTGAAGAAGGACGTACCATCAGTTTCCAGTGGGTGACTATAATCCTATATTGCTGGAATATTCAACCCAGGGGGTTGGGAGACTGGCTTGAAAATGAACTTCACAATCTTCAGGGAGACAGGATTTCCTCTACAGATCCCATTCGCTAGGCCTCAGCAGGATTTACTTTAGCACAAGACTTTGAAATTGGCTGCCAACCCTGTGATTCTCTATGGTCTGTGTCCTTTAGTTCAAACCAGAAAAGCCTTAAAGCATTGGGCCAATTGTTTTCTTGATTCTATCATCCATCAATGAATGCCATCTGAGCCCCACAAAACAAAATTAACTAATGTGCATAAATTAGCACCAAACATCTACTCTGCAAATATGCCAAAACCTTTCTTCCTATCACAGATGACTGACCAGTCACCAATCATTGTCAGCTTCTTTCATCAAGACATGGCTTCAATGACAATCATATAACCAGTAATAATAATGAGGCTTCAAATGCATTTCCTCACTTGATATTTGACTCCAGTGGGTGGCGGGTAATGAGACTTTTACTTCCTTTACATGTACAAGACATAAAAAGTCCAGAGAAGTTAAATAGCAAAACCAAACCATATAGTTTAAAAAAATTAGTTGTTGAACAAAGCCATCTGCCTCTGAATCCAGTATTCTTTCCTACAGGCCTGAGGCAAGAAAGGTTTGAGAAGACTAACAATGAAGAGCCCACTCAAATCTTACTTCTGTTTTCCCAATCTCTGATCTACAAGTAAACAATAGTCCTGACCCAAAATTTCACAAATGTCTTAATCAACTTTGGTGTTCAGTTAATTCTTAGAAAAACTACATACATATGAGCACATAGGTGTCTAGCTATATGAACTATATAATCATGCTAGTATTTTAAATTATTTTAAGCCCACTGGAGGGTCAGCTATCAGTCAGCTCTGACTCGACAGTACAGTATTTAAAACTCTTTAGTATACCCCATATTATTCTTCTCCTGCAATAAGTGCCTGGAACATAGTAGAGGTCAATGAATATTTGTTTAACAAATATATTAGTGCTTTCCTCTTCCATCTGTTTATACATCCTATAATGGTCCTTCTGTTTTAGCCAGTCCCATCACCAAGCTACTCTCATCAACCACACTAGAGTATGGACAAAAGCTCAAAGAAAGAGGATGTCATATGCATTGAACTGGATTAAAACTACACAAAAATAAAGCCAGTATCTGCCAAGGAATGATCTACAAATTGCAGGTTCAAAGATTTTTTTTGGATTCAACACAACTCAATTCAAATTGACATTGAGTGAGAATTGATTCATAGCTGATTCTCCAGTGAGTTTTTGGAGGTTGTAAACTTATCAGGAGGAGATTTTCCCTCTTTCTCCTTGGAGCTGCTTGTGTATTCCAACTACCAGAGAGCATGGTCTTTGGGTTGGCAGTGAAACTCCCTATGGATTACACCACCAGAGCTCCCAAAATATGAAAACTCATTGCTGCTGAGCCAGAACCAATAGCTGACCCTCCAGTAGGCTTTAGGGAGGTTGTAAATTGAATGGGATAAGATTACATATTTTTCTCCCATGGAACTGCCAGAGAGGCACAGCCTTCGGGTGAGTAACACAACTCCCCACAGACTCCACTTCCAGAACTCCTAGATTTGGGTTAACACATGTTTAAACTTCTGAGAAATACAACTACAATCCTTTGAGATAGATATGCAAAACCCATGTTATAGATTAAGAGATACAGATACAGATAAATTGAATAATGAGCCAGATATACAAATAATGACAGCGGCACAATTTGAAATAATATTTGATTGTTTGGCTTACCATTATCTCTCTAATATTCAATGATGGCAATGATCATCCAGTGATAGAATTTTTTTGTTCTATTTTACCTTATATAGATAAAAAATTAGTATCATTGGTACCAAGTCAGAACGTCAATGGGCATTGCACTGGAAACATCTGAAGTTAGATACATCTCCAAATTACTGAGGATCCATGTCATTCTAAGGATTAAGATTATCTGATTCAGGCCATGGTCTTTTCGGTCACTTACCGTGCATCTGAGAGCTGGAAAATAAAGACGGCAGAAGAAGAATTGATGCTTTGAGCTGTACTGTTAGAGAAGAGTACTGAATATCTTAGGGGCTGCCAAAAGAACAAGCAGATATATCTTGGAGAAGGTGCAGCCAGAGTGTTCCATAGAGGCAAAGATGACAAAGTTGCATCTCCATACTTGAGTGCACGGTTATAAGAGAGGTATTCCTTGTAAAGGTGGACTGGAATGGGCTCAAATATATCAGATATTGTGAGATAAACACAAGATAGGACCGGGTTTAGATCTTTTGTTTATAGGGTTGCTATGAGCTGTGTTTGACTCAATGGCATCTAATAACAACAACAACAACATTGAATTGGGAAGTTGGCTGTTGAGGACTCTCCAAAGTACTGAGAAGCAATGATGCCAGTTTAAAGATTAAGAAATGTCTGATTCAAGTCATGCTCTTTCCAATCCCTTGCAATGCATCTGAGAGGAGGGCAATGAATAAGGTTAACAGAAAAATAATTGGCGTCTTTGAATTGTGGTATTGGAGAAGAGTACTAAATATCCCATGGACTGCCAAAGAAACAAACAGAGGGGGAAGCTGGTCTCTGTCACTTCACTATACAAGTGCCAATACTTCTTCTTGTTGTTATGTACGATTGAGTTGGAACTAACCCATAGCTGAATCTCTGGCCTGTTTTCAGAGGCAGTTAATCACCTGAGAGGAGATTGCCCATTCTTCTAATCTCTGATAAAATAGACATTAGGGGGAAAGCCACCATAAAAGGTAAGGAAAGGCACTAAATAATGATCAAGGTACAATAGATCAAGAAGATTTAACCTTGGTCAACATCTATGCACCAAATAATAGACCTAAAAATATGTAAAACACTGGTAGCAGACTTGAAGAAATAAAAGGACAGAATTACAACAGTGGTGGTGATTGTTGTTATTTGCTGTCAAATCACCTGCAACTTGTACAACAGCTATGAAGCCTGCCCTGTCCTGACCCAGTCTCACAAACTCTGACACACCTAACCCCATTGCCCAGTTACTGTATCAATCCATCTCATCTGGGGTCTTCCTCTCCTGTGCTGTCTCTCCACTCTTCTGAGCATAATGTCCTTCTCCAAGGACCAGCACCGCCCGGCTAGTAACTAAAGTATGTGAAACAGAGCTTCAAAATCCTAATCTCCAAGGAGAACTTGGTTTCACCCTCTCCAAGACAGATCTATTTGTTTTGTTGGCAGTCCATAATATGTTCAAGACTGTTCTCCAGCACCACAACACAAAGGTACCAATTCCTCTTCTATCATCTTTAGTTCTTGTACAGCTCTCTGATGCATAGCAAGTAATTGTGAAGACAATGGCCTGGATCAGGCACACCTTGGTCTCTAGACTGACATTGTTGCTTCTTAGTAGTTTGGAGAGGTCCCTGAAAGCAAATTTTCACAGTGCAATTTATCTTTTTATTTTCTGACTTCTGGTGCCAAGAGTGTTGATTGTGGAGCCAACTAGCTGAAACTGTTAACAACCTTAATTTCTTCTCTATCTATCATAGTGCTGTCAATTGGCCCGTTGGTAAGAATTTTTATCTTCTTGATGTTGAGCTTCAATTCATATTGAAGACTGCAGTCTTTCTGCAGCAAGTGCTTCAAGTCCTCCTAAGTTTTAGCAAGCAAGATTGTGTCATCTGTATAATGTAGATTGTTGATGAATCTTCCTCCAATCCTGATGCCATATTCCTATTCATGGTAGAAGACTTTAATATAACACTCTCAACAAAAGATAGGTCAACTTGAAAGAAACTTAACAAAGATGCTGTAGATCTAAACTATACAATTAGCCAACTCAGCCTTGTTCAGGATATAGCACCCAAGTAAAAGTCAGTTTACTTTCTTCTCAAGTACACATGGTACATTCTCCAGAATTGATCATATATTAGGATGCAAAGTAATCTTAATCAAATTAAAAAACACTTAAATAAAACAAAGTATTTTTCAGATCACAACACCATGAAACTAGAAATTCACCACAGAAGCGTAAAGCTTATTAAATCACCCAGTGGAAGATAAATAACACCATACTAGAATATGATTGGGTTATAGTAGAAATAAAAAATGATGTAAAATAGTTCTTCTAAACAAATGGTAATGAAAATACAACTTACCCAAACCACTGGGACACAGCTAAAGCAGTCCACACAGGACAGTTCATAGCAATAGACAGACATACAAAAAAGGAAGAAAAGTAAAATTAAGGACATAACACCTCTATCAGCTAGAAAAAGAACCACAACCTAATCCCACAACCTAGAGAAGAAAGGAAATCATAAAGACAAGAGCTGAAATCAATTAGATAGAAAATAGAAAAACAACTGAAACCATCAACAAGACCAGGAACTGGGTAGTTCTTCAAAATGGTAAATATGATAGAAAAATTATGTGCACAAATTGACAACAGAAAGAGAAGACACAAGTAACTCAAATAAGAAATGATAAAGGTGATGTCACAATTGGAACAGCTGTAATTAAACCAATAATATCAGAGTATTATTAAAAGTTGTAATACAATGAATTTTAAAATCTAGAGGAAATTTATCAATTTCTTGAAACTCATACCCTATACAGATTGACACCTATAGATGTAGAACACTTGAACAGATACTTCACAAAAGAAAATATTGAACAGGTCATAAAAAGACGCCCCTAAAAAAGTCCCGGCCCAGATGGCTTTAGTGTGAATTCTACCATACATTCAGAGATGAATTATCACCAATTCTACTTAAATTATTTTAAAACATAGAAAAGGAAGGAACACTCCCAGAGTCATTCTATAAAACAAGTATAATCTTAATTGAAAAAAAACTAGACAAAGATATTTTTAAAAATTTAAAAAAAAACCTTCCTGACGAATATCTCTCATGAATATTGATACAAAAATCCATAACAAAATCCTGGGTGATAGAATCCAACAGCACATGAAAGAAAAACAAAACAGCTCATTATGACCAAGAGGGATTCATAACCAATATGAAAAAATGGTCTAACATAAGAAAAAGAATCAATATAATCCATTGCATTAACAAAGCAAAGCACAAGAACCACATGATCTTATCAATTGTTGTAGAAAAGGCCTTTGAAAAAAAAACCAGTATTCCTCTCTGATTAAAACATTCAACAAAATAGGAATAGAAGGGAATTTCCTCAACATAATGAAAAGTACATACACAAAACCAAGAGCCAACATCATTCTCAAAGGAGAAAGACTAAAGGCATTCCTCTTGCAAAAGGTACCAGACAAGAATGCCAACTTTCACAACTCCCATTCATATTGTAAGTACTTGCTAGGGAAATAGGACAAGAAAGAGGGGGCAGGGAGAAGAGGCATCCAGATTAGCAAAGAAGTGGTAAAACTGTTGCTATAAAAAGAAAATATGATAGTATACACAGAAAACTCCAAAAATTCAAGAAAAACACCTGTTAGACATATTAAACCAATTTAGTAGAAGTGGCAGGGTATAAGAACAATATTTAAAAAATTAGTAGGATTTCTATACAGTAACAAAGAAGGTCCAAATAAGAAAACTAAGAAAGTAATACAATTTACAATGTTGTTATTGTAGTTACGTACAGATGAGTCAACTGTGATTTATACGGACAATATGTACAATAGCTCTGAACCCTGCTCCATTCTGAGCCAATCTCACTGCCTCCAACACTCACCTACCCTCATGACCCCGTTTACTATGTGTATCTATTTGATCCAGGGTCTTCCTATCCTGTGCTGTCCTCCATACTTCCAAGCACATGTCCTTCTCCAAAGACTGATCCCTTCTGGCCCCAAAACACATCAGATATATTTTGAGGGTGAAACATGGTTTCAATCTCTCAAAGACAGACTACTTTGCTATCCTGACAGTCCATGGGTATGTTCATTACTCTTCTCCAGCACCACAACTAAAGGCATAGATTCTTCTTTGGTTCTTCTCAGTCATTGTCAAGCTCTCTGCTGCATAGCAAGTAACTGAAAATACCATGGCATGGATCAAGTGCATCTTAGTGTCTAGACTTACATCCTTGCTCTTCAGCGGTCTGGAGAGTTCTCTGATATTAGATTTTCCCAGAATGTTGATTATAGAACCAAGGAAGCTGAAATGTTCAACAATGTCAATTGCTTCTCCATCTATCATAGTGTGGCCAATTGGTCCAGTGGTGAGACTCTGTTTTCTTGATGTTGAACTTCAATCCATATTGAAAACTGCAGTCCTTGACTTTCTGCAGCTAGCACTTCAGGTCCTCCTCAGTTTTGGTAAGCAAGGTTATGTTATCTGTATAATGCAGGTTGCTGATGAATCTTCCTCTAACCCTAATGCTACCTTTCACCTCATAAAGTCCAACCTACCAAATGATCTTTCTCATATTCAGATTGAAAAGGTATGGAGACAGGATGCATCCTGGACACACTCCTTTCCAGATTTTGAACCATGCAGTATTTCCTTGCTCTGTTTTGACAACTGCTTCCTGGTCCAAGTATAGGTTTCACATGAGCCCAATCAGGAGTTCCGGGATTCCCATTTTTTTTTAAATTAGCTACAATTTATTGTGAGTCACACAGTCAAATGCCTTTGCATAGACAATGAAACACAATGAAACTCTGGTAACCCTTTGTTTTCAGCCAATATCCATCTGACATTGACTATGAGATCCTAGTGCCATGGCTTCTTCTAAATCTAGCTTGTATTTTTTTATTTCTTCTACTTCTCTGTCAATGTACTGTTCCGGTTTTGTGTTTTGTTTTGTTCTGTTTTGTTTTGTTTTATCATCTTCAGCAGAATTTTGCTTGTGTGTGATATTAGCGATATTGGTAAAGAAGTTACACACTTTGTTGGACTATCTTTTCTTAGAATGGGAATAAACATGGACCTCTTGGGAATAAACCTAACCATTGTTATTGTTATAGGCCATCGAGTTGTTTGTGATCCTATGTACAAGAGCCCTAAACCCTGCTCTATCCTGTGCCAACCTCACTGTCTCTGACACACCACCCCCATTAACCCAGTCACTGAATCGATCCATCTAATTTCTCTCTTGCACTGTCCCTTCACTTTCCAAAAAAGATGTCCCTCTCCAAGAACTGATTCCTCTTTGCAACATGCCCAAAGTAGGTCAGAAGAAGCTTCAGAATTCTTGCCTCCAAGGAACAGCCCATTTTCACCCTCTCCAGGGCAAACCTGTTTGCCCTCCTAGCAGTCCATGGTATATTCAACACTCTTCTCCAGCACCACAGCTCAAAGGCATCAATTCTCTACCATCCCTAATCATTGTCCAGCTCCCTGAAGCATAGCACATAATTGTGAAGACTATGGCCTGGATCAGGTATACCTTAGTCGCCAACCTCACATCATTGCTCTTCAGTACTCTGAAAAGGTCCCTGACAGCAATTCATCTCTTGATTTCCTGGCTGCACAATAGTGTTGATTGTGGAGCCAAGCAAACTAAAACTGTTAACTATCTCAATCCTTTCACCATCCGTAATGATGCTGCCAATTGGCTCAGTGGTGAGAATCTTTGTTTTCTTGATGTTGAGCTTCAATCCATATTGAAGACTGTAGTCCTTGGCCTTCTGCAGCAAAACGTTTCATGTCCTCCTCAGTTTCAGCAATCAGGGTTGTTTCATCTGAATAATGTAGGTTGTTGAAGAATCTTCCTCCAATCCTGATACCACATTCCTCCTCATACAGTTCAGAATCCAGGATAATCTGTTCTGAATATAGATTGAAAAAGTATGGAGACAGAATACATCCCTAGTGACACCCTTCCCAATTTTGAAACCTAACTAGAGATACAAAAAGTCATTCTAAAGAAAGCTACAAAACATTACTGCAAGAAATAATAAGAGACCTAAATACATGGGAAAATGTTCTCTCTTTTTGGATAGGAAGACTCAACATAGTGACAATGACAATCCTACCCAAAGGAATCTATGTGTTTAATACAATCCCAATATAGGTACCAAATTCCTTTTTAAAATAGAAAAGATAATTTACAAGTTAATTTGTAAGGAAAAGAGGTTTTGAATAAGCAAAGCACTTCTGAAAAACAAAAATGAAGTAAGAGACTTAGTGGCCCTAATTTCAAAACCTGCTACACAGCTGCAATAACTAAAACAGCAGGGAACTGTATACTGATGAATACATAGACCAATGGAACAGAATAGAGAATTCAGAATTAAACCATCTACATACCTATGATCAGCTCGTATTTGACAAGTAGCCAAAACCTATCAAACAGGAAAGCAACAATCTCTTCATCAAATGGTACTGGCAAAACTGGAATTCTACCTGCAGAAAACTGAAGCAGGATCTACAATCTCACACTATACAAAAAAACCAATTCAAGGTGGCTCAGAGACCTAGAAGTAAAGCCCAAATCCTTTTGAAAGCCTTAGTCTATGGCATAAATAGGCTGGCAAATACAGCCAAAATACACAAACCAGAAAGGAGAATATCGACAAATGGGATATTCTAAAGGTTAAGTCCCCATGCTCATCCAAACTTTTTTCCAATAAAGTGAAAGAAAAAACTTACTGACTAGGAAAAAAACATCTGGTAAAATACTATCTCAGGCAAGGGTCTCATAATGGAAGTTTACAGAATTCTATAGGACTTCCACAAGGAAAAGACTGATAACCCAACCACAAAATGGGCAAAAGATATGGAAAGACTTCTCACAAATAAAAATATTCAGATGGCCAGCAGACACTTGAAGAAATTCTCAAAATCACTAGCAATCACAGAGATGTAAATCAAAACCACAATGAAATACTAACTCATCCTAGTAGCAGTGGCAAAGTTTAACAGGATGGTAAACAATAAATGTTGGGGAGGATGGGATATGGAGAGATTGGAATGCTCAGACACTCTTAGGGGGATTGTAAAGAGGTACAATCACTCTAGAAGGCAGTTTGGTCTTTCCACAAAAAGCTGCTCATCGAAATCTCATATGACTCAGCTACTACTCCACTACTATGAATATACCCCCTGAAAAATAGAACTGAGATACAAGTGGAGATTTGTACACTTATTTTCATAGCAGTGTTATTCACCATAGCAAGAACACAGAAACAGCCCAAATATCCATCAACAAATGAATGGATTGAGAAATTGTGGTACATAAAGATACATAATTCACATAATACATACTACACAGAGCTCAGGAGAAACAATTTTTGTAAAATACTATATAACATGGGACAAGATAGAAAGCAGTATCTTGAGTGAACTCAGTCTCATAAGGATGAATGCTGCAAAAGACCATTATTGTAAAAATAGAATGATAAATAGTAAGATGTGGATAAAAGTCCAAAACAGGAAGACGACAGTCCAGGGTGGATGAGGACAGTGAAGGATGAGGGGATTGGAGGAATCATGGGGGTCACAGTACTTGGGAGGCAGGGAGAAGGATTGAGGGAATTAGGACAGGTCTGATGGGAGACCTGAAAATTTGGCATGATAGCGGGCATAGATCAATGGAGATTCATTTTATAAAATACAGTATATGGGAATAACCATATGAAACACAATGTGAATAAAGGAATGGATGAAACACAATGTACATGAATAAAGCATAATGTATATTAATTTTGTATGCAAATCAAGATAAAAGTTTGAGAAAAGATAGAACAGATATGTCTTGAAGAAAATGTAGCCAAAGTAAATCCTTGGAGTCAATGAAAACAGAGTTTCATCTCATATTTTGGGCATTTTGCTGGGAGGTGTCATTTCTTGGAGAGTGACAATACACTGGGAAAAGTAGAGGGTTAGCAAAGGAGAAGAAGACAATGAGATGGATTGACATAGTGACTACAGCGATGGGCTCAAGTATGTCAGAAGTGATGAGGATGCCACAGGATAGGACAGGGGTCAGAAGTGTTCATTGTGTCATTATAAGTCATTCTCAACACAACCACACATAACAACAACAAAAACATGTCTAAGACCCAGATTCTGCTCTCACCCATGCCTCCCCATGCCAGCCAGCATTCGTCTCTAAGTGAAGCCTTGAATGTTACTTCCTGAAAGTGTCTTGTACATTCTACTTTATAGCTTGCTCTGACTGTTTTCTTGACCTACATGGCTCTCCCTCACATGTCTGCTAGACAATGGCTAGCTCATTGTTCTCCTTTAAAAGTTTGTTCAGATTTTGCTAACACAGTGGAACTTCCACTTACCATTTTAAATTGCAACCTAAACTTACCCTTCACCAACATCATCTGTTGCTCTTGTGTGCTGAAAACTTGGTTCCAACTAGCAAGTACCTTACTGCACAAAAGGGTTTCTAAGACTGTGATCATTACCTGAGAAGATTGCGTGATCTTTGCTTCGGTAGAGATTCTGGTTGACTTAAACTATAAATTATTCCATTAACTGCTGAGCATTTAACCAGAGCATCGGCAGGGTTCCTTTACATCTTTCTAGATTGCCTTATCTTTTGTTGTTTTTCCCACAGGGCATATTATTTTCTAGTATATCATTACATCTAGTCACTTAATTTTATTTGGTTTATGGTTGTTGTCTGATTAGGCTTTCCTATAAAATGGTTTTTTGTGGGAGTTTTTTCCCCTTCTTAAATTCATTTATATTTTCTGAGTACTAAGAATATAGACATACAGAAAGGTGTTCAATACTTATTTGTTGACTAGAAGGAATAAAGGATTTGTAGACACTAAGTTATCATTTAATGAGTGAATAAAGATTCAGGACTGCTCATCTTACTTAAGCTATCCTATGAATGGCAGTTATCAGTCAGAATCAAATAGATTCTGATATATGACAGCTCCATGCGTATTAGAGTAGAACCATGTTCTTGAAGATACATAATAATTACTGTTATTTTGAGATGTACTAAATCACCAGGCCTTCCTTCTAAGATGCCTCCAGACACTAATCTCCAACCTTCTGATTAGGAGACACATGTTAACCATTTCTAGTATCCATCTGTTCCTATCCTATGGGTGCTGTTGCTGTTAGGTGCTGCCAAGTCAAGTATGACTCATAGCAATGCAATGAACAAACAGTCCTGAATCCTCATGATCTCCGAATGCTTGAGCCCACTGCTGCAGTCACTGTGCCAATCCATCTTGATGAAGATCTTCTTCTCTTTTTCTGACCCTCTATCCTCCCAAGTATGATGTTCCTTTCCAAAGAATAGCCTTTCCTGGCAACATGTGCAAAGTATGAGAGATGAAGTTTTGCATCCTTGCCTCCAATACATATTTGTTCATTCTTTTCACAGTCCATGGGATATTCAGTATTCTTCTCCAATACCACAACTCAAAGGCATAAATTATTCTTCTGTCATCTTTATTCATCATCCAGCTCTCAGATGTATACCAAGTAACTGAAAAGACAATGGCCTGGATCAGATGCACCTTACTCTTCAGACTGACATCACTGTTCTTCAGTAGTTAGGAAAGATCCCTGACAATGGACTTCTCATGTTGTTGTTAAGTACCATCAAGTCGAGTACAACCCATAGAGGCTCTATGAACAACAGATCTGAACCCTGTCCTCTCCTGTGCTATCCTCACAATCTCTGACACACACAAGTGCATTGCAGTCACTGTGTCAATCTGGTTAAGGGTCTTTCTCTTCTTCACTGTCACTCCCCCTTTTCAAGCAAAATATCCGTCCCTGAGAAATAGTCTTTCCTCAAAACATGCCTAAAGTATGTCAGATGAAGTTTCATTATCTTAGTCTCTAAGAAAACACTCTGGCTGCACCTTCTCTAAAATATATCTGTTCTGGTTTTTTGTCGTTTTTGTTTGGGGTTTTTTATTTTAATGTATGTTTACAGAGACTTTGGATTTCCATTTATTCATTGTTACACTTTCCTCCCTGTCCACCCATTCTCCCTAGTTCTCTTTTTTTTGAAAAGTAAAAAAAAAATAAAAAAAGTTCTTTGACTGTTACACAATCTCCCCTCACCCCAGTCCACTCCACTATGCAGCTTTCATTTTCATCTCTTGTCATGACAATAATATCTAATCATATGTTCCTCCTAAACAGTTCTCTCCCTCATCTCTTTTAATGCAGTATACACTAGTTATCCCTTCATAGTTTCCTCCCAACTGCAATGTCAGACCTGCTTTACAGCAGTGGCACTATGCAGTATTTGTCATTTTGTGACTGAGATATTTCACTCAGCATAATGTCCTCCAGGGCCATCCATTTTGAATAATATTGCATGAGTTCCTTGTTTTTCACTGCAGCATCATATTCCATTGTGTGAATATATGAAAGATTCTATAGCCATTCATTTGTTGATGGGCACTTGGGTTGTTTCAGCTCTTTGCTATTGTGAACAAACCTACAATAAACAAGGGTGTGCATATATCTGCTTGGGTGGTAGTTATGGTTTCTTTAGGGTATATTCCCAGTAGTATAATTGCTGGGTCAAATGGTATTTCTATTTGCAACTTTTTGAGAAAGGGCCATATTCCCTTCCATAGTGGTTGTACCATTTCACACTCCCACTAACAGTGAATAAGGGTTCCCATTTCTTTGAAACCTTGACAGCATTTGTTGTTTTCTGTTCTGGTAAATGTTGCTATTCTTACTGGGGTGAGATAATATCTCATAGTTGTTTTGATTTGCATCTCTCGTAGAGCTAGGGATTTTGAACATTTCTTCATGTGTTTGTTAGTCATCTTCTTTGGTGAAGTGTCTGTTCAAATCCTGTGCTCATTTTTCAATTCTGTTGACACTCCATTCAATACTCTGTGCCAACACCATAGTTCAAAGGCATCAGTTCCTCTTCTGCCATCTTTATTCATTGTTCCACACTCAGATGCATACTAAATATTTGCAAAGACCATAGGCTGAATCATACACACCTAAGTTCTCATACTGCCATCATTATTCCTCAGTAATTTGGAGAGATTCCTGACTATCTACTTTTCCAGTGCAATATGTCCCCTAATCTCCTGATTGCTGGTACCAAGTATATTGGTTCTGGATCTAAGGAAGATTATTTGACAGTTTCAATCTCTTCTCCATCTATTATGATAAGTTTAATCACTGAATCCAGATTAAGTTTAGTGTGTGTTCTCATTCACAAACCTCTGAGATTTTTTTTTTTACACATTTCTACCAATGAAGATATATTCAGATTGCAGAAACTTGAGAATCATGAAAGTCTATGGATATATCTTATTTATTAAACTTCTCCTCCATGGTCAGGTCATAAAAGCAATTTTATTTAAAACATAAGTTCATTGTCATTGAGTCAATTTCAATTCATAGCAATCCTCCATTGGATTTCTGAGACTATCAAGTTCAACTGGAGTAAACTGTTCATCTTTCTACCATGAAGCCAGTAGTGGATTCAAACCATCTTATGGTTAACAGTACAAAATACAACAGACTATGCCATCAAAATTTCTAATTTAATTTAACCAGTCCCTAGGTCCTTAAAGTGAAATACTAAAAATCTCTGCTCCCGCATGCTGCCTAGTATTCCATGATGGGAGTATACCATAATGTCTCAACCCATTCACTGCGGTTAGATATTTGGACTGTTTCCATGTCCTTGAGATGGCGAATAACACTGCTATGAACATTGGCACACAAGTCTCCCTTTGTGCCTCAGTTTTCATTTTATCAGGGTATAGTCTAAGCAGTGGAAAATCTGGGTCATAAGGAAGTTTTATGTTCAGCTTTCTGAGAAAATGTCAAACTGGCTTCCAGAGTGGTTGTTCCATTTTGCAATCTTACCAACAGAGTATATGATTTTGGGAATCACTATTTAACTTGGGAGGGACTGGAGAGCATTATGCTAAGTGAACTAACTCAGTCCCATAAGGACCAGAAGACCATTACTATAGTGTCTGTTTGAGGATCCAAGTTGAGGGGAATGGGAGAAAAGGGGGGGAAATAGGCAGGGGATGGGGTTGGAGATATTAATCATAAGGTTGCAAAATCTAATGGGAAGAGGGAAGTTTGGGTAAAGGAAATAGGAAAGATACAGTGTGAAAAACAATGTATACAAACTTTGTTAATAAACTGGTATAAAAGAAAAAGTTTACTTAAAATATAATCAAATCCTTACATCTGTTGTTCATAGAATGCTATGAGTTGTAGTCAACTTGATATCACCTAGCAATAACAAAAATATATTAAAGATGAAAATGTGCAGGTAAAGAGAAACTAAATAGCAAACTGTTAATTAAGGGTCAAAGCAGACTTCAAACTTTTCTAATTCCAAAGACTGAGTTTCATGGCACCATTCCTCAGCATTCCTCCAAACACTTAAACACTTTGAATAGCTACAAAGGTGATGACCTTATAAATGAAAATGTATCCCATATCGAGAAGGTAAATCTTAGCTCCTTACAAGCACTAGTATTTTTTCACTAAGGTTAAACTTGAGAGCCTCTGGTTATCTGAGATGAGGAGGACTCTTACCTCTACTAGTCTGGAATCACTGTTGCTGAAACAACTCTGTTAATTTGAATTTCTAATAATTCAAGAGTTTAATTAGTATCATGGCCTTAATCAAGTGCATTAAAAATACAGCTGATGTCATCAGAGCTTAATTAGTTTGAAGGAGAAAGAAGTTTCTGCAGTTTGAATGTCTCCACTGGTAGAAAGGTGAAAGGTCTCAGGGGTTTGTAAAAGAGCGACAAACTAAACCCAAAATCTCGATTTGTTGATTAAAGATTCTTTAAAATATTACCTGGGAAAGGTCGTTAAAAACGTAAAATTATTAAAATAAATGTAGAGGAATAACCGAGGAGAATTTTAACCACTTTTCACAACTTCATTGAATAGAATTTAAATACTATGAAGTTACTAATTGTAATTATATAATTAAAAACCATTTTTTTAAATGCGAAGAGTTGTCTATCTCTTACTACTATGTATTTTTAGGGCATTTCTACTCCTCTTCCCCAATTTCTTGTAGCCTGGTTGTAGTAAATTCTTGCTCCCATATCAAGTAACAGGCAAACATGAATATGCTTTCTGTCCTTAAAATTTGCTGCACAAGAAGATGGGCAAGCTCCTTCTGTGAAATGCATTGCCTCAGAAAATCCACTCAAGGGTCAGTTATCAGTAGGTGCCAATGCAACAGCGTGCAACAACAATGAATATTATATAGGGAGCTCTGGTGGCCTAGTAGTAAGGAGCCATCCCAAACTCATACAGTTTGAATCTACCAGCTGCTCTGCAGGAAAAAGATAGACAACCTTCTATGGTGCAATCCACTGCCTAGCAAAGCCTATTGGTAAGTCACCTATGAGTTGGTTCCTACTTGATCATTCATAGCAATAATAGAAAGTATTTCATATTAATGGAATCATGAAATATATATTCTTTTGTGTTTGGATTCTTTCACTTAACATGTTTTGTGATTCATCCGCATTGTAGCACATATTAATGTTTTGTCTTTTTATTGTTGAATAATAATTCATCCCATTTTTAAATTTAACAATTGATGGACATTTACACTGTTGGATCTTTTGGGCTATTATGAATGATGCTGCTATGAGCATTTGTGTACAAGTCTGTATGTGAACTTTTATTTCTTTTTAGGTAAAATTCTAGAAGTGAAATTGCTGAATGTTATGCTATTTCTGTTTAATTTTTTAAGAGCTGTCAAAATGTTTTTCAAATGGCTAAAATGATGATTCAATTTTACATTCTCACTAGCAATGAATGAAGGCAACTATTTAATTCTAAAATTGCCTTGAATGGTAGAATATGTTTAGAAGTCTTAAATTTTTGTTTGGCCTTTGAGTTTCAACCTTGAAATAAAACTGTGAAACATTCAATTACACTATAGACACTTAGAGAGAATAATGACAGGACAGGAATTGAAACGAATGAGGCTTGGATAAAAGAAAGAATTTGTAAAAAAAGATTCTCAGGGATAGTATTTTCAGCATTCACTTGCTAGTAAATGAAATAAACCAATTAAGTTAAATAGCTTACCAGAAAGATAAGTTATATTAGACATATTAGAGGTTACTCATGTGCCCAAGTCTTCTCTAAGATTTATAGCAAATTAGTAACATCTATTTAATTGACTTAATCATCTCTTCATTTATTTCTGTATCTTGGAGGGAAGGAATATTTTATGGGTTTAGTCTAGTGTTAGGAAGCTCAGATGGCCTAGTGGTAAGAACCTGCACTGCAATCCAAAATGTATGCAGTTTAAATCCACCAGTTACTCTATGGGAGAAAGATCAACAGTTCCTTCTGTGGAATTTACTACCTCTGAAAACCCGCTGATAGATTAACTATGCGTTCGTTCTGGCTTAATGGCCCACAACAACAATAACAGTAGTCTAGTGTTAGTATTTATTAGTCAAGGTGGACTGAGATCACTTCTACTAAGAGAATCACCCAGATGTTTAATTTTCCTTTTGATGGTCAGAAGAAACTCCTGATAAAAATGCATCACCACCAAAAGGAAGATGGTACAGCTAACTCCTGAGCAGCGTATTTAGTTTGGGAATGAATTTAGGCTCCCTATTTCATAGGTCATTGGATCATTGATTTATTCTGAGTAACATTTTTCTATTTCTGGAGATCCCAAGAAGAAGTAAGACATGTTGACAGTTACTGCAGTGAACTGTCTCAATGCTGTGAGCAAAGTAAATACAGACTGGCATGAGTAATAGGCACAAAAGAGGGGAGCATGTTAGGGAAGACTTCAAAGAAAAGGCACCTTTTGAGTTGTTATGTTAAATACAAATAGTATAAAAGTTTAGTGATTTTTCTTTGGGGTGATAAAAAAAAATCTGTGGAAACAAATAATGGTAATTGTTGCATTATATTGTGTGTGATTAATATTACTGAATTCTATACCAGGAAATGATTATTGCTGTTGTTTTTGATAGGTGCTCTCGAGTTGAGTACAACTCATAATGGCCCTATGAACAATAGAACTGTTCCCTGCCCTATCCTGTGCCATCCTTATCATCTCAGACACACTCCAGACCACTGATGCAGTCAGTGTATCAATCCATCTCACTGAAAAGTCTTTCTTTTGCTGATCCTCCATCTTTCCAAGCATGATGTTCTTTTCCAAGGAACAGCCTCACCTAGCAAAATATATCCAAAGTATGATTTACCATCTTTGCTTCCAAGGAGTACTCACTCTGGCTGTACTTTCTCTAAGATACGTCCATTTGTTCTTTTGGAAGTCCATGGGCTATTCAGTACTCTTCTCCAGTACCATAACTCAAAGGCATCATTTCTATAGTCTTTTCATTGTTCAGCTCTCTGGTAAGTAGCAAGTGATTGAGAACACTATGCCTGAATCAGGAGTTCTTAGTTTTCACACTAAAATACTTGCTCTTAAATATTTTAGTAAAGTCCCGGACAGAGGACTTGCCCAAAATAGTATGTCACCTAATTTCCTGACTGCTGGTAGCAAGGGTGTTAATTGTTACCCAGGCAAGATGAAATCATTGACAGCTTCAATTCTTTCTCATCAACCATGGTGTTGACTGTTGGTCCTGTGGTGAGGACCTTTGTTTCCTTGATGTTGAAATGTAACCCATTCCCAAGGTTGTAGTCGAAATGGCCAATTTTAAGTTGCATAGAGTTTTCTGTGGAGCACTTTGGTGGCATAGACCACTGGGAGTTTTGCATTGGTAACCCAAAGGTAGCACATCTCTGGTAGTTTGAATCCACCAGCAGATTCATGGAAAAGATATGAACAATTTCTTTTGTGATTTACAATCTCCGATAAGACTCACTGGAAGATGAGCTATGAGTCTGTTAGAACTCAATGGCACTGAGTTTGATTTGGATAAATTCATCATAGAAAACAAGCATAATAGTGTATTACACAATATCATTAGAATAGCTCAGTTGATACTTCAGAGTACTAGCAATAAAATGCAGAGAAATTCATATTCCTTTACATTGCTTATATAAGAAGGCAAAATGGGGCCATCACTTGGGAACAGAATTTGAAAGTTGCTTATGTTAAGTTAAATACACATTTACATCAAAATTCAATGATTCTATCGCCAAGTTTTTCTTCAAAAGAAATTAAAATATATATCCATGCAAATACACATTTCAGAATATTTATTAATAGAAGTTTTAGGGAGTTTGAGTGGCTGAATGTTAAAGAATTGCACTGCCAACTCAAAGGCACACAGTTTGAATCTATTAGGTGTTCTGTGGGAAAAAGATGGAAAATCTCCTACTGTGAAATTTGCTGCCTCTAAAAGCCCATTTAAATATTCTTCCATTACTCTAGCTCTCTTTTTATTTTTTGTAGTAATGTTTTATTATTTTCTTTATATAAATCTTTTGTGTCTCTAGTTAGATTTGCTCCTAAGTATTGAATCTTGTTGTCGTTATGTGTCATTGAGTCGCCTGTGATTCATAATGGCCCTGTGTACAATGGCCCTAAACCATGTTCTATCCTGTGCCAATCTTATAGTTTCTAACACAACTACTGCCATTACCCTAGTCACTGAATCAAGCCATCTCATCGAGGTTCTTCCTCTCTTGCACTGTCTCTCCACCCTCTCAAGCATGACATCCCTCTCCAAGGACTGGATCCTCCTTGTAACATGTCCAAAGTATGTCAGACGAAGCTTCAGAATCCTTGCCTCCAAGGAGTAGCACGGTTTCACCTTTTCCAGGACAAACTTGTTTGCTCTTTTAGCAGTCCATGGTATATTCAATACTCTTTTCCAGCACCACAGCTCAAAGGCATCAATTCTCTTTCTGTCATTCCTAGTCATTGTCAAGCTTTCTAATGCATGGCAAATAATTGCAGAGACTAAGGCCTGAATCAGGCTCACCTTAGTCTCCAGACTGACATCATTACTCTTCAGCACTGGAGGGGTCTCTGATAGTAGGCTTTCCTAATACAATTCATCTTTTAATTTCCTGGCTGCTGGTGTCAAGAGTGTTGATTGTGGGACCAAGCAAACTAAAGCTGTTAACAATCTCAATCTCATCACCATCTATCATGATGCTGCCAATTGGCCCAGTGGTAAGAATCTTGATCTTGATGTTGAGCTTCAATCCATATTGGAGACTACAGTCCCTGACTTTCTGTAGCAAGCTCTTAAGGTCCTCCTCAGTTTCAGCAAGCAGAGTTGTGTTATCTGCATAATGCAGATTGTTGATGAGTCTTCCTCCAATCATTATGCTACTTTTCTCCTCCTGGATAATCTGTTCTGCATATACATGGAAAAGGTATGGAGATAGGACACATCCATGGCATACACCCTTCTTAATTTTGAACCATGCAGTGTTTCCTTGCTCTGTTCTGATGACTGCCTCCTGGTCCACGTATAGGTTTCACATAAGCACAATCAAGTGTTCTGGGATTCCCATTCTTCTCAGAGTCAGCCACAGTTTGTTGTGATTCATACAGTCAAATGCCTTTACATAATCAATGAAACACAGACAGACATTCCTCTGGTACTCCCTGCTTTTAGCCAAGATGCATCTAACATTAGCAGTAATATCCCTATCCCTAGTCCCACAGCCTCTTCTAAACACAGTCTGCACTTCAGGCAGTTACCTACTGATGTGCTGTTCCAGTTGTTTTTGGATAATCTTCAGCGGAATCTTGCTTGCATGTGATATCAGTGATGTTGTTTGATAATTTCCGCACTTTGTTGGGTCACTTTTCTTTGGAATGGAAACAAATATAGATCCCTTTCAGTTAGTTTGCCAGGTTGTTGTCCTCCAAACTTCTTGGCACAACTTGGCGAGGACATCCAGGGATGTGTCTGTTTGTTGAGATATTTCAATAGGTATGCCATCAACTCCTCAGGCTTTGTTTTTTGTCAATTCTTTCAGAGCAGCTTGAAGTTCTTCCTTCATCACCATAGGCTCTTGCTCATATGTTTTTTTCATGAAATTCTTCTGTGTCCACCAATTCCTTTTGGTACAATGACTCGATACTCTTTCCATCTTCTTTTAATGCTTCCTGGATCATCTCATATTCTTCCCAAAGCATTCTTAAGTATTGCAACTAGAGGCTTGACTTTGTTCTTCAGTTCCTTCAGCTTAAGAAATGCTGAGAGTCTATCCCTCCTGAATTTCAAAACGACCTCAGGAACAGGTTTGAGGCCTTCAACATTAATGAGCTAAGACCAGATGAGCTGTGGAAGGATATCAAGAATATCATCCAGGAAGAATGCAGAAGATCATTATAAAGACAGAGGATGAAGAAAAAACTAATATGGATGTCAGAAGAGACTCTGAATATTGCATTAGAGTGCCACGAAGCCTAACCAAATGGAAGAAATCAAGATATTATGTAACTGAACAGAAGATTTTGAAGAACAGCACAGGAAGACAAAGAAGTATTATAATGAAATATGCAAAGAGCTGGAGTTAAGGGTTAATTGTCCAAAATAGCTTCTGTACTTCCTAATAACTTACTTTTGTCATGTGAACAGGTGACAATATTCAAATAGGGTATGTTAGCCTACCCACAACGGGATTGGCCAGTCTCACCATTAAATTGAATGCATCCAGCAGCAAAATAAAGGAACCTCACCACCAGAAAAGACCAAGCAAGGGAAAGCAACTCATCCTTCACGACCAGAGATTCTCACACTAGCCAGACGAGGGCCCATGGCAGCAACAGCCATAACAGCTACAGCAGAGAACCAGAGACCTGGCTTGAGACAGAGAGGATCTTGGTACTGCTATCCCACACAGAGCCAGAGTTAAGA
Organism: Elephantulus edwardii; assembly: GCF_000299155.1. NCBI lineage: Eukaryota > Metazoa > Chordata > Mammalia > Macroscelidea > Macroscelididae > Elephantulus > Elephantulus edwardii. Next base: position 2,482,174 of record NW_006399921.1, on the reverse strand, counting down.
GCTGTTTGCCAATGTTTGTTGGAGGACTGGGATTGGGGGCAGAGCCATAATTTGAAGTACTTAGAATTTGTAACACTGGCCTAAAGCTGCAAGCCTCAAGGGTGAGGCACCTGTGAACACATTTTGGAAGCTGTCCTGAATATATTCTGCTACTAGCCTGAATTACAGCCTTTTGGTATTCCCAGTGTGGTTCTGTGTGGTCTGTGAAATATAAGATCAGATTTTGGACCCAGTACAGCAGTAAGATTGGTATTGGGACAAATAGAAAGAGGTGTGGAAGTATGGGTAACATGTCTGACCTCACAGGAACTGGTTTTGTGCTGTTGATGTTGTTGACACAGACAGTTTCCCTTTGTGAAGTTAGTAAAGGTCAGATATAGCCATCCTCACACAGCCTTTGCTCTTTTTACAGCATTATATTTCTTTTTTCATTTTTTATTTTATCTTTGTTACTGTAGAGAAATCCAAATGATTTTTGTATGTTTGTTTCTCTTGTATCCTGCTACTTTGCTGAATTGGTTGACATTGGCCAACAGGTTTTTTTTTTTCTGATTCTTTAGGGTTTTCTAACTACAACATCATATAATTTACATATAGAGATAGTTTTACCTCTTCTTTGCTTCTCTGGATTTCCTTCTCTTGCTTTATTACTCTTGCTAAGAGTTCCGATACAATATTGAATAGGACTGGTAATTGTGGCCATCCTGGCCTAGTTCTTGTTATCATGAGGAATGCCTTTAATCTCTCTCCATTGAATGTTATGTTGGCTCTTGGTTTTGCATATATATTTTTTACTATGTTGAAGCAATTCCTCTCTATATCTATTGTGCTGAGTCTTTTAATAAGGAAGAGGTGTTGGATTATGTCAAAGGCCTTTTTTGCATCAGTTGATAGGATCATGTGGTTAATGTTCTCTGTTCTGCAATGTGATGAATTATGTTGTTTTTTCTTATATTAAGCCGTTCGTCATACCTTTTATGGATCCTACTTCATCATGAAGAATTAATTTTTCAAGTTCATGAATATGAATACTCAACATCATGAAAATGACAATATTACCAAAAGCAATCTACAAATTCAATGCAATCACGATACAGATGCCAATTCCATTCTTCATTGAATTAAAAGGCAATTTTCAATTTTGTCTAGAATGGAAAGAGATACTGAATAAGCAAAGTACTGCTGAAAAAGAAAAACAAAGTAGGAGATATGACATTCCCTAATTTCATCCCTAGTAATCAAAACAGTACAGTACTGGCACAGCAACAAACACATAGATACTGGAATAGAACAGAGAATTCAGAAATAAACTCATCCACCTATGTTGTTGTTGTTGTTAGGTGCCATCGAATCAAGTATGACTTATAGCAATCTTATAAACACAAGATCTGAACCCTGTCCTATCCTGTAAAATCCTCACACTTCCTGATACACAAGAGCCCACTGAATCAGTCACCATGTCAATTCACCTGGTTAAGTGCCTTCCACTTTTTCATCAACCCTCCACCCTTCCCAGCATCATGTCCTTCCCCAAAGAATAGTCCCTTCTAGCAACCTGCCCAAAGTATGTGAGGCAAAGCCTCATCATTCTCGTCTCCAAAGAGGATTCTCGCTGACCCCTCTCAAGACTATGGTCAAGTAATTTTTTTACAAGGAGATAAAATCAATACATTTTGACAAGGGGACAAAATCAGTTAAATGGAGAAACAACATTAACAAATTGTGCTGGCAAAATTGGAAAACAATCTGCAGAAAATTCAAGCAAGACCCCCATGTCACACCATACACAAAACTCAACTCAAAGTGGATCAGGGACCTAGGAATAAAACCAAAGATTATAAAGTTTCTCAGAGAAAAACTAGGAAAAACTCTAAAAGCCCTAATCTATATAGCATGAATTGTTTGTTGTTGTTTGGTGCCGTCGAGTCGTAGACTACTCATAGCGACCCTATGAACAAACGGCCTGAGCACTGTTTGTACATAGAGTTTCCGGAGGCAAGCCATGATGCCGCTCCTGCTTCCAGGCTTGATTTAGTCGGGAAGCTCCAGCCAACACTGTCCACCATGGGTGCCCCTTACCACGATTGGCACATCACTGTCACAGGCTTCAGCATCACAGCAACCATGAATTACCTATGTATAGCAATGCACAGACCAGTGCTCTACCATCTAGCAGAATGTTTGACAGGAAAACAGTTTGAACCTTGCCGAGGGCCACAGACGAAAATCACCCACCTCCGGCTTGGTAGCATAACTTCCTTTCCAGTAGACCAACGTAGCTCTCTCTTTGTCGTTGTCGTTGTTATTGTTGTTTGGTGCCGTTGAGTCGTAGACGACTCATTGTGACCCTATGAATGAACAGCCAGCATGAATATACTTCCAAGTATAACACAAAACCAAAAATAAGGAAAGGATAAAGCTACATGATCAGGACTTCCTAAAAATCAAATCCCTATTCACATAAAAAACAAACAAACAATACACCTTTCAAACTTCTCCAGCAAGGTAAAAAAGAAATCTATAGACTGGGAAAAAATATTTGGTAATGACATATCTGATAAGGGACTCATATCTAAAATTTGTAGAATCCTGCAGCATTTCCACAAGAAAAAGGCAAGCAATCCAGTCACAAAATGGGCACAAGGTATGAACAGACACTTCACAAAAGAAAAAACTCAGATGGTAAACACATGAAGAAACGTTCAAAATCCCTAGCTATTAGAGAGATGCAAATCAAAACAACTTTGAGTCATCATCTCACCACAGCAACAATAGCAAAGTTCAATAGGGCAACAAACATCAAATGCTGGAGAGGATGTGGAGAGATTGGAACTCTCATTCACTGCTGGTGGGAATGTAAAATGGTACAACTACTATGGAAGGCAGTCTGGCACTCTCTGAAAAAGTTGTAAATAAAAATACCATTTAACTCAGCTCTCCCACTACTGAGATTGTACTCCAAAGGAACCAGAGCCATGATGCAAACAAATATATGCATACCCATGTTTATGGCAGCATTATCCACATTATTGACAAGATGGAAGCAGCTCATATACCAATTAACAAATAAGTGGGTAGAAACCCTTTATCCACATGATGGAATATGATGTAGCACTGAAAAATAATGAACTTGTAAAACACTTCACAATATGGATGAATCTAGATAACATTATGCCGAGTGGTATATCTTAATCACAAAAGGATAAATAGTGCATAACACCACTGTGTGTTAAAAATAAGATGGACAAAAGGGAGGGGAGAACAGGAGAAGAATGGATAGATAAGTAACACTATACTAGAATAGGAGAAGGGAAGGACTAGATGGAAAAAATTGGACATTATATATATGACAACAATCTATGTAACTTGGATTACAAAGCTAATTGGAGGATGGAGAGAGAACTAAGTGTAAATCTGTGAATGAATGAAAATCTACACTTTCTGTAAACTTTTTACTAAAATCACAGCAACAATAAAAAATCAGTCTCTCTGGTGGGTCGGCTGTGATTGAATTCCAACTCAACAGCAAATAAAAACAATAACATGGATGTTCACTATCACCTAAAACCAAAAAGAACTCAAATGCCTTATCAGTCAAAAAATGGACAAATAAATTGTGGTACATCTATGCAATGGGATATTATTCAGTGAGAGAGAATTTTCTACAAAGAACCTGAGGGGTGAAGGAAACATTCTATATGTGGATTGTCACTATGATTATATAGCTTTATATATTTGTCAAAACTCAGATCACTGTATACCTAACATGAGCAGGTTTTATTTTATATAATTGACACTTTGATAAATGTGATGTTTAAAAGACAAGTAGATACAGACAATTATGAGATAGGGAAGCCATTCTAGAGAAGAGGTGACAGCACAAGCAAAGATGTGAAGCTGTGTCAGCCACACCATTTTAACACACACTATTAGTGGACTGAGGATACTGAGGTGAGGAGTGCAGACTGACAACATAGAGGGACTCTCAGGGACTCAATGATTTGGTCACTACTCCTTATGCACTCTCACTTACCCATCATCCTCAAGTAAGAACTGAGTCTCTTTGCTGACCCTCTACCCAGTTTCTTCAAATCCCGTGAGATAGTGCTCATCTTCCTGACATAAAGCCTTTCGTGGATTCAAACTGTCAGAGAGGCTTCAAGGCCTTTGGATGAGCAGCACAACACTCTAAGGCCTAGGCCTAGAATCTACAAAACCCACATATTTTTAAGAATTAGAGTCCATTAAATAGTAATCTGGCACTGAGCTCCATTAAATGTGTTCCTCATTCTGGTCCAGCTGAATCTGAAAAAAGGAAATTGAGCTCCAAGAAGAAATGAATGAAAATCAATCAACATAAGCCACTGAATTGGATAAAAGTTGATTTGGCAAATGTGTTAAGATGCAAAAGAAGCTTTACCTCCATAACATATTGGCCTAAACTGTATTTCTATCTTGCCTCACAGGTTAATAATATTTTCTACGATTGGTTTATGGTACAGAAGTTTTATTCTGTGGTTATAGGATTGTTCATATTCTTTACTATTTCTTTCTGTCTCTCTTTGTCCAGCCCTTTCAGTCTATCCATCTCTCTTTACATCTGAGAGAAAGATATTTCAGTACTTTTTCTTTTATCTATGAGCTTCAAAATGGTATGAGTCATATTTGTTTAAAAAAAAATTATTCTGAATTGCTCCAGTCCATTGTAAACTTTATTCTGTCAATTCATCTTGTTAGAGGTCTTCCTCTCTTTCTCTGACCTCCATCTTTCTAATCAGGATGTCTTTTTCCAAGGACTGGCCTCTCCTCACAACATACCTAAAGTATGTGAGATGAAGTTTCACCACATTTGTCTCAAAGGAGAATCTTGTTCTTTCTAAAATCCATAGGATGTTCAGTACTCTTCTCTAACACCCCAATTCAAGAGCATCAATTCTTCCTCTATTACCCTGTTTCACAGTATGACTAACAGATGCATAGGAAGCAATTGAAAAACAATGATTTGAATCAGGCACATCATAATCTTTAAAATAACATCTTTGCTCTTTAGCACTTTGTAGAGGTCCTTGACAATTTCTGAGTGTGTTCTCTGACCAATATTATAAACATTAGCTAATAAAACAGCCTACATTTATTCCATAGTTATTAGACGTGGTGTGTTACCTCTTGCGCTGCTAACAGAAATGTCAGTAGTTCAAACTCAACATAGAAGAAACATGAGATGTCTGTTCCTATTAAGATTTGGAGCCTTGGCCTTGTCTCCATATTTCCTTTCAAGGAAGGAGGACCATCTCTTTTTAGTATATTTATTTTTGCTTTTTTTCACCTTGAAAGGGAAAAAAAAAATATTTACAGCCTTAGAAACTTGATGTTGTTATATGCCATTGAGTCTCCTACAACTCATAGCAACTCTTTGTTAGTTCTGAACCCTGCCCAATCTTGAACCAGTCTCACTGACACTGACACACCTATTCCCATTATCCGAGTTACTGTTTCAATCCATCTCATCTGGGGTCTTCCTCTCCTGTGCTGTCCCTTCACCCTTCCAAGCATGATGTCTTCCTCCAAGGACTATCTCTCTTGGCCATTTGCCCAAAGATTCTGAGACAGAGCTTCAAAATCCTTACCCCGAAGGAGAAATTTGGTTTCACTCTCTCCAAGACAGACCTATTTGTTCTGGAAGGGTCATGGTCTGTTCAATACTCTTTTTCAGCACCATAACTCAAAGGCATTGATTTTTCTTCTACCATATTTAGTAACAGTCCTCTGACACATAGCAAGTAATTGTAAAGCCTATGGCCTTGATCAGGTGTACCTTAGTCGATAGACTGACATAATTACTCTTTATCACTTTGGAAAGATGCCTGACAGGAGACTTTCCCAATGCAATTCATCTTTTGATTTCCTGAGTGCTGGTGCCAAATGTTGATTGTGGAGCCGAGCAAGCTGAAAATGTTAACAATCTCAATCTCTTCTCCATCCATTATGGTGTTGCTAATTGGCAAAGTGGTGAGAATTTTTGTCTTCTTGATGTTGAGCATCAATCCATATTGACCTTGACCTTCTGCAGCAAATGCTTCAGGTTCTCTTCAGTTTCTGGAAATAAGATTGTGTCACATGCATATTGTAGGTTGTTAACGAGTCTTCCTCCAGTCCTGATGCCACCTTCCTCCTTAGAAAGCCCAGCCTCCCAAATGATCTCTTCTGCATATAGATTGAAAAGATATAGAGACAGCGTGCATCCATGACACACTCCTTTCCCAATTTTGAACCATGCAGTGTTTCCTTGCTTTGTTCTCAGGACTGCTTCCCAAGTATTCACATTGAACATTCAAGATTTCACATGAGCACAATCAGTTCTAGAATTCCCATTCTTCTCAAGGTTAGCCAGAATATTTTGTGATCCACACAGTCAAATGCCTTCGCATAGTCATTTAAACACAGATAGACTTTCTTCTGGTACTCTTTACTGTCAGCCAATATCTATCTGACATTAATGATAGTGTCTCTAGTGCCATGGGCTCTTTTAAACCTAGCATGTATTTCTGGTAGTTGTCTGTCAATGTACTGTTCCAGTAATTTTTTCATAATCTTCAGCAGGATTTTGCTTGTGTGTGATAATAGTGATAATACTCAATAATTCCACATTCTGTTGGGTCACATTTTTTGGAATGGGAATAAATACATCTGTTAGTCAGTTTACCAGGTTCAGATATCTTGGCACAAGCTGATGAGCACGTCCAGGGTAGCATCTGTTTATTGAAAGATGTCAATTGGTATGGCATCAATTCCTGGGGCCTTGTTTTTTGCCTTTAGAGCATCTTTAAATTCCTCCTTAATTACCATTGCCTCTTGATCACATGTTTTTTCTTAAAATTCTTCTGTGTCAGCTAATATTTTTTTTGTATAGTGACTGTGTACTCCTTCTATCTACTTTTAATCCTTCCTGGATCATTCAGGATACTGCCCATAGCATCCTTAAGTATTACAACCCAAGGCTTGAATGTGTCCTTCAGTTCCTTTAGCTAAAGAAATGTCAAACAATTTGTCCCTTTTGATTTTCCAACTCCAGCTCTTTGCACATTTCATTATAATACTTTGCTTTGTCTTCCTGAGCTGCCCTTGTTGTTAATAAGTGTCATTGAGTCACCTGCAACTCATAGCAACCCTATGTACAATAGCCCTAAACCCTGCTCTATCCTGTAACAATCTTATTGTCTCTGAAACCTACCCCCATTACCCCAGGCCCTGAATCAATCCATCTTATCAAGGGTCTTCTTGTCTTGCATTGTTCCTCCAACCTCCCAAGCATGATGTCCCTCTCTGCCTTGCAACATGTCCAAAGTATATCAGATGAAGCTTCAGAATCCTTGCCTCCAAGGAGAAGCCTCACTTTACCATCTCCAGGATGAACTTGTTTGTTCTCTAAGCAGTCCATGGTATATTCGGTATTCTTCTCTAGCACCACAATACAAAGGCATCAATTCTCCTTCTATCATCCCTAATCATTGTCCAGATTTCTGATGCATAACAAGTAATTGCAAAGATCATGACCTGTATCAGGCGCATTTTAGTCTCCAGACTAGCATCATTGCTCTTCAGTACTTTGGAGAGGTCTGACAGCAGACTTTCCCAGTGCAATCGTCTTTTAATTTCCTAGCTGCTGGTACCAAGAGTGTTGATTGTAGAACCAAGCAAACTGAAGATGTTAACATGCAGCTCCTTAACTTCCTGATTTCTTCCCTTTGCTTTGGCTTCTAGGTGCTCTCTACTAAGATCCATCTCAGTCTTGTCTTTCTCCTCCATCTTTGTAATGATGTTTTGTGTTCTTTGTGGATGATATTCTTGGTATCCTCCCACAGTTCACCTGGTCTTCAGTCATTAGTGTTCAAGACCTCAAACCTATTCCTGAGATGGCTTTTAAATTCAGGTGAGAGACCCAAGTTCAAATTTTTGTTTCTGTGGATTTGATTTAACCTTCTTTAGCTTTAGTTTGAACCTGCATATCAGTAGTTAATGATCTCTTCTATAATCAGCACCTGGCTTCGTTTTCATAGCTGAAATTGAGCTTCTCCAATGATTCTTTCCACACATGTAATTTATCTGATTTCTGTGCATACCATCAGATAAAATCCATGTGCATAGTTGCCATTTATGTTTCTTATAAAATGTATTTTCAAATGAATAAAGCATTGTACAGAATTCTATCATTCTATCTCCAGTCTAATTTCTGTCACCAAGTCCAAGTTTTCCAACTTCTGATCCTTCTTTTCTGTTCCCAACTTTTGCTTTCCATTCACTGATTATTATTAATGGATCTTGGTTGCATGTTCAATCGATTTCTGACTGCAAAAGTTGATAGAAGTGATCTGTTTCCTCTTCTTTGGCTCTGGTTGTTGGTGCATCTATTTGAATATAGTAATGATAGTGGTATTCACAGGACTTTCTTGTAAGCATACGGATATCATCTTGTTGCTCACAACATTGTATTTCAAGATAGATCCAGAAAAGACCTTTTTAGCTATGGAAGTGACCCCATTTTTCCTCACCTTTTCATCCCCAGTGTAATAGGTCATATGATTGTTTGATTCAAAATGTTCCATCTCATTCTGTCAATACTTTATTGTTTTTGTTGTTGTTGTTGTTGTTAGGTGCCATTGAGTCAAGTATGACTCATAGTGTCCCTTTGAATAACAGATCTGCACCCTGTTCTATCCTGAGCCATCTTCATCCTTCCTGTCACCCCAGAGCCCATTGGGATAATCATCATGTCAATCCACCTGCTCGAGGGTCTTTCTTTCCTTCACTGACCCTCACCACTCTAAGCATCATATTCTTCTCCAAGGAAAAGCCCCTCCTAGCAACATGTCTAAAGTATGTGAAACAAAGTCTCATCATTTTTGCCTGTAAAGAGCAGAGCACTTTAGCTGTACCTCTCCAAGGCATATTTGTTTGTTCTTTTGCCCATCCATGGAATGTTTGGTGTTCTTCTCCAAGACCAAAGCTCAAAGGCATCAATTCTTCTGTCATCCTTATACATTGGCCAACTCTCAGATGCACAGCAAGTGATTGGAAAGACTATGGCCTGAATCAGATGCACCTTAGTCCTCAAGGTGATATCATTACTCCTCAATAATTTGGAGAAGTCCCTAATTGCAGATTTGTCTCCTTATTTCCTGAATACTCGTACCAAGGGTGTTAATTGCAGATCTAAGTAAAATGAAGTTGTTGACAGTTTCAAATCTCTTCCCTATCCATCATGATATTGACTCTCAGTCCAGTGGTAAGAATATTTGTTTTCTTGACATTGAGATATAATCCACACCAAAGGCTGTATTCCTAGATCTTCTACAAGTGCTTCAAGTCCTCCTCAGTTGCAGCAAGCAAGGTTGTGCAATCTGCATAAACACAGTTTATTAATCTGTCTCACTCTGAACCTGATGCTACACTCTTCTTCACAGAGTCTAGCTTTTTGAAGAATCTGTTCAGCATACAGACCAGGTGTGGAGAGAGAAAACAACACTCACATAATTCCTTCTTAATTTAAAACCATGCAATGTCCCCTGCTCTGTTCACACAACAACCTCCTGGTCCAGGTATAGATTTCACATGAGCACAATTAGGTGCTATGGGACTCCCATCCTTCTCAATGTCAGCCATAACTTGTTATGATCCACACAGTCAAATCTTTATACATTCCATTTCTTTCTTGACAATGTCCTTTTTCCCTACATTTATGCTTCTTACATTGCACATTCTAACCATTAGTGTCTTCGTACAATTGTTCCATCTTATGTGGGAAACCCAATGGAGCAGTTCTACTATGTTCTATAGGGTTGGTGTGAGTTGGAATTGACCTGATGGCAATGAGTTTGAGTCTTTTCCAGAGGCCCATGGATGATAAGTAGCCCTATTGACTTAGTGGTCAAAATGTTTGGCTACTAACTTCAAGGTTGACAGTTCAAACTCACTAGTCCCTTTACAGGAGAAGGATCAGGTAATCTGTTTCTATAGAGATTGACAGCCTTGGGAAGCCTGCAGAGCAGTTCTGCAGAACTTCTAGACTGTAGTTTGCTATGAGTTGGAATTGATTAGATGACAAGTGGGACAGTTTAAAGCACGTAAGAGAATTCAGAATGTTTAGGTTTCCAAATGACTGTGTAATCTAGTGTGCTAAGTACTTTCCATTACAACTTACTGAATGTTCAGAATGACTTGAAAAAACTGAAACCCATAGGAAACCCATTTCACAGGGGAGGAAACTGAGGCTTAAGATAGAAAGGGAAGCACAGTCATGACCATGCGGAAAGTAATGAAGAACAAGACCTTAGCTTAGATGTAACTGCACAAGCTCTTAAAATAATCCTGTATTGTTTCTCAAATTCCTATTCTACATGAGTAGTGAAGTAAAAGGAAAATATTGGGAAGGAAAATGAAGAAGAAAATCTGGATTGTGGAAAATCCCACCTCACAATGGTTGACTGCAGGAATTACTAGCGGGGTTATCTACCTCACTGATAATTTGGTCAATGTTTATCAAATGGTTCTTCTGTAGGGGAGAAGCCCTAATTTGTAGCATATATAGGTTTCTCTGATGTAAATTCCACTAATCTGGCTTTACAGTTGGTAGGGTTAAGATGCGATCATGGACACATCGCTCATAAATTACTGAGAACTAGTTCTTTCTTCCTCAAAATCATGCTTCTCAGAGTTTAAGAACAAGCCATAAGAGACCCTGGACCAGGGAGAAGAAATTTCCCCTTTCTGTGGGAGAAGGCAGTGCATAGGGAAAGGATGGTACTCAATTTCCTACAACAGAGTGATGGAATGCTAGTGCCACCAGGCTATTTTTAATTAAAAAGTGATGACAGCTGAATATATTCCCTGACTCTGCAGCTAGCAGCTTCCTGACCTAGACCTCACTCACTAGCCCCAGTCCTGAAACCAGAGCACAGTAGTCCCTGCGGGATTCTATTATTGGCTAGCCATCTCAACAGATGCAGGTCTAACCAAATCCATGTCTAATATGAGCATGCAAATGAGGAGATAAAAGGGAAACTGCTTATGTGCTGAATAAGAATCCACAGAGGGAGAACGAGGCCAAAACAGCTGTCTAGAAAGGAGGACACCAAAGGTCATTGTCACAGAAGCCCTAAGCTGCAGATAATCAATTCTGTCCAGGCATCATTCATAGCTATATCTCTCACCTATCCTTTCTCATACTAAAAATGGCTGCCTGCTTTTGTTTTATTATAAAGGGTGTGTGTGTGTGTGTGTGTGTGTGTGTGTGTGTGTGTGTGAGAGAGAGAGAGAGAGATCATTCAAAGCATGGTCTTTACAGTGTTGTTAAGTGCAGTTGAGTCGACTATGACTCATAGCGACCCTATGAACAATGGATCTGAACTCTGTCATCTTCTTCATCTCTGAAAATTTGAGCCCATAGTTACAGTCACTGTGTGACAGCGAGACATACTTAAAGCATTTTATCTTACTTCCAATAGAATTTAATCCTCACCATCCTTATACCCATTTTCCAGTTGAAAAAACTGAGTCACAAAGACACATGTGGTGGATCCTGAACGGAAAGTAAACTAGGCTTAACTCTAGGGTCTGATCTTATTATCATTACTTTGAATCAGTCTATCTTCTCTAATAGGGAACTCTGGTGGCTTAGGGTTAAGGATCCTGTGCTTCCAACCTAAAGACAAACAGTTCAAAATTTCCAGTTGCTCCAAAGGTGAGCAATCGCCTGTGTGATTAACACCCTCTGAAAACCCTCTGGAGGGCAACCTATAAGTTGATTCCAACTACACAGCACATGACAACAATATCATCTTCCCTATCAAACACTTTCTTCCTACTCAAGAAATGAATATTCTTCCCCCTACTTCTACCCATTAAGTCTATACAGGTTCTAGTCAACTCCCAACTTTACTGAAGTACTTTCCCAGATGAGTCAAAATCACATACATATATCCCACTCCCATTGTAAATTACTCTATCTAATGAACTGGCATGAATTTTCCTGTTCTCACTCATTATGGACGGTGTTGGGTGGAGCTCCCCGATTATAACAACCTTGGACGCAGGAGTGGCATCCACTTCCATAAATTGCTTGCCTCCAGAAACCCTATGAACCTGGAGAAAGGATGGAAGTCATGCAAGTGTTGAGGACTTTCATTCATAGGGTCACTATGAGTCACTTATGACTCCATGGCACTTAACAACAACACTCATTCTTTTTGTGTGCCATAGTGTCAATTCTGACTCATAGAGTAGAACTGTCTCATTTCGTTTCATGTCCTATAGTAGTGAGAGAAAATCACCAGGCCTTTTCCTCCATAGAACAGCTGGTTATTTAAATTGCCCATCTTTTGGTTAACAACTGAGTGTTTTACCAATAGACAAATGGACAATTGTTGTTGTTGTTAAGTGCCATCGAGTCATAAATGACTCACAGAGACGCTATGAATGAAAGACCTGAACACCTGTATAACTTTCGTCACTTCTCCAAATTCATAGAGTTTCTGGAGGTAAGCTATTTTGGAAGTGGATGCCACTCCTGTTTTGCAACCCTGTTTTAATCTGGGAGTGTCACCAAACATTGTCCACTATGGGTAACCATTATTGCATTTGACACATCAGTGTCACAGTGTTTAGCATCACAGCAACCACAAGTTACCTCTGTTCAGCAAATGGATAGACCAGTGCTATATCACTTAGAAGAATGTTTGACCAAAAACATTTAAAACCAATCCTGAGTGGCACAGATTAAAATCACCCATCTTTGGCTTGGTGGCATAACTTCCTATCTATGACTCACAGCAATTCTATGAACAACAGATCTAACCCTTGCCCCATCCTATGCCATCCTCACAATCCGAGACATGCTTGAACTCACTGCTACACTCACCGTATCAATCCATCATGTTGAAGATCTTTTCTTCTCTGACTTCCCACTGCTCTCAACATGACATCATTTCCCAAGGACCGGAACCTTAAACTATTGTTTGTTGTTGTTAAATGCCATCAAGTCATAGACGACGCATAGCAACACTATGAACAAAAGACCTGAACACTTGTATTACTTTTATAGTTTCTCTAAGTTCATAGAGTTTCTGGAGACAAGCTATTTTGGAAGTAGACTATTAAATTATTTATATATGTAAATATTGTATATTGGAATGGGAATCCCAGAACATTTGATAGTGCTAATGCAAAACCTATACTTGGACCAAGAGGCAGTAGTCAGAACAGAGCACAGTAACACTGCATGGTTCAAAATTGGGAAGGGCGTACGCCAGGGATGTGTCCTATCTCCATACCTTTTCAACCTGTATGCAGAGCAGATTATATGACAGGCTGGGCTCTATGAGGAGAAGTGTGGCATCAGGATTGGTGGAAGATCTATTAACAATCTGCGTTATGCAGATGACACAATCCTGCTTGCTGAAACTGAGGAGGACCTCATGCACTTGCTGCAGAGGGTCAAGGACTGCAGCCTTCAGTATGGATTGAGGCTCAATGTCAAGAAGACAAAGATTCTCACCACTGGACCAAATAGCAGCATCAGGATGGATGGCGAAGAGATTGAGATTGTTCACAGCTCCAGTTTGCTTGGCTCCACGGTCAACACTCTTGGCACCAGCAGCCAGGAAATCAAAAAACGTACTGTGATGGGAATGTCTGCTGTTGGGACCTCTCTAAAGTACTCAAGAGCAACGGTGTGTCTCTGGAGACTAAGGTGCACCTGATACAGACCATGGTCTTTGCAATCACTTGCTATGCATCAGAGAGTTGGACGATAACTAGGGAAGATAGAAGAATTGATGCCTTTGAGCTGTGGTTCTGGAGAAGTGTATTGATTCATCCTAGAGAGGGTTAAACCAGGCAGTTCCTTGGCGGCAAGGATTCTGAGGCTTTGTCTGACATACTTTGGACATGTAAGGAGGGACAGGTCCTTGGAGAGGTACATCATGCTTGAATGGTGGAGGGACAGTGCAGAAGGGGAAGACCCTCTATGAGGTGGATTGATTTTTTTAATGCTTTACTATACATCAAGCCCTAATCTAGGCTCTTAATATATGATATCTTATTTAAACTTGTATGGTAGATCTTCTGAGTTCATTTTACAGATTTTTAAAAGGTCTGACAAGGTTAAGAAACTTGCTGCTGCTGTTGTTGTTAGGTACTGTTGAATCAAGCATGACTCATAGTGACCCTTTGAACAACAGATCTGAACCCTGTTCCATTCTGCGCCATCTTCACAATCTCTGACACAATCAAGCCCATTGCTGCAATCACCGTGTCAATCCACCTTGTTGAGGGTCTTCCTCTCCTTCCACCTTTCCAAACATGATGTTCCTCTCCAAGGAATAACTTTCCTCGTAACATGCTCAAATTATGTGAGGTGAAGGATCATCATCTTTGCCTCCAAGGAGCAATCTGGCTGCTTCTTTTCCAAAACATATTTGTTTTTTCTTTGGCTGATCCATGGGATAGTCATTACTATTCTCCAACACCACAATTTAAAGGCATCAATTATTTATCTGTCACCCTTAGTCATTATCTAACTCTCAGGTTCATAACAAGTGACTGAAAAAGCTATGGCCTGAATCAGGCACAGCTTATATCATTGCTCCTCAAATAATTTGGAGAGGTCCCTGACTACAAACACCCAAGTGCAATACATCTCCTGATCTCCTGACTGCTAGTACCAATTGTACTGGTACTACTTTACTTGGATCCAAGTAAAATAAAATCCTTGACAGTCTCAATCTTTCCTCCATCTATCATTATGGTGCCTATAAGTTCAGTGTCCAGGATTTTTGGTTTCTTGACAGTGAGATGCAATCTATATTGAAGGTGCAATCTTTGATCTTCTGAGGCAAATGCTTCAAGTCCTCCTCACTTTCAGTAAGCAAGGTTGTGCCATCTGCATAATAAAGTTTATGGATGAGTCTTCTTCCAATCCTAATGCCACATTTCTCCTCATAAAGTCCAGCTTCTCGAATAGTTTCAGTATGCAGATTAAATAGGTACAGAGAAAGGATGAAACACTGATGCACACCTTTCCTAATTTTAAACCATGCAGTGTTCCCTGCCTCTGTTTGTTCATCAGCTTCTTGGCCTACATACGGGATTCACACAAGCAAAATCAAGTGTTCTGAAATTCCCATTCTTATAAATATCAGCCACTATTTGTTATGATACACACAGTCAAATGCCTTTGCATAGTCAGTAATACACAAACAGACATTCTTCTGCTATTCTTTTCTTTCAGCCAGGCTCTAGCATACACTGACAATAATACTTGTTAGCATCATGAAAATAGAGCCCTGTTGGCTTAGCAGATAGAAAGTTATGCTACCAAGCCAAAGGTGGGTGATTTTAATATGTGGCTCTCAGGCCTGGTTTTAATTGTTTTTGGTCAAACATTCTTCTAATTGGCATAGCTCTGGTCTGTCCATTTTCTGTACAGAGGTAGCTCATGGTTGTTGTGATGCTAAACACTGTGACACTGATGTGTCAAATGCGATAACAGTTAGCATGGTGGACAGTGTTTGGTGGATCTCCCCGATTAAAACAAGCTTGGAAGCAGGAGTGGCATCCACTTCCAAAATAACTTGCCTCTGGAAACTCTTATGAACTTGGAGAAATGATGAAGGTTATACAAGTGTTCAAGTCTTTCTTTCATAGGGTCACTATGAATAATCTACTACTTAACAACTACTTAACAGCACTTAACAACAGCAGCACCATGAAATAAGAATGTTGCAGTTCAAATTAAAAATAGTTTGATTAGGGGAGCTCTAGTGGCCTAGTGGCAAGAAGCTGCACTGCAATCCCAGAGGTGCACGGTTCAAATCCACCAGATGCTCTGCCGAGGAAGAAGGGACAATCTCCTCCTGTACCAGTCAGATCTGATTTGATGACACACACACACACACACACACACACACACAAATAAAAAAATATAAATAAAATTAAAAAAAAAACAGTTTGATGCCGAAGTTCATGTCCTACTACCCCTGAAGATCATCATGTCCATCCCACAGCATCTGTGAGAAAAAGAACCTAATTCAAAGGTTTTGGTGTGGGTATATTGAATGATCTGGGAATTTCAAATATTCATAGTGAGAAACTTGCTCTTCATGTATGTCTTAATTCTCTCTTGCTTCCATTTCATGCCATTGCCCTTTGTTTTACAGACAAGAAGATGGAAAACAGCTGGCTGCTATTTCCTAGCCTGGATGGTTTCTTAGATGGAAAATTCCTATGACATCGTGCCAACTTCTCTTTCTCTAGAATAAAATGGAACTACCGTGCTCTTTGAGTGACTGTTGTCCTAACTGGTCAGCTTTTCTACCCAAGCAAAATCCTAGCTGTCAATGTTAGTGAAAACCAGCAGCATGGTTAATCCCTGGCCGGATGTCACTGGGTCAAAGAGGCATGCTGAAATCAGTCCTCAAAGCAATCAGGCCTCAAAGAAGTAAAAGTTGTTAAGAAGAAAAAAAAAATTATACTAGGAGCACAAATGTGCCCTTCAGTTACTTGCCGTCTCACCTGACCTCAAAATAGATTCTGCCAGAATGTGGGATAAAGAGTATAAAAATGAAGCGAGTAGGCCATGGTAGCTACTAATTTGGGGAATCCAAGGATTGGCAGGATCCCTATCCCCTGGCACCTGGAGAACAAGGGCAGCTGCTCAGGAAACATAAAAACTCAGTGGAGACTAGAAGAGGGACGGCTTTCAAAGAGGAATGTTAAATGTTTGGAACCAGTGACTAAGAAAGACGTTGCCAAATGTTATGCTGAAAACAGGAAAGCCTGCCTGGGCACTGGATGTGAAGGCCATGGGACAATGAAAGGGGAAGCCTGTAAAAAAAGAACAATGACACCGAAGCCTGCTGCAGTCTAGTAAAATTCCGACTGCAGCCCTTACAAGCAGCAAAAGAAATAACAGTCCAGCCATGGGCTGTCCAGGCACCACGCCCCCTTCTCGGTCTGTGTAGTGAGTTGGGAAGGCCAGTAGTGGGGCTGACTCACTGAAAAAGGAATCAGAACAGAACATTTCAAGAACAAAGCCTGTGCCTTTTACCTGCAAATCAAAGATCGCTCTTAATAAGATGTATGGTGGAAGGGTCTGGGGGGAAAGAATGTGGCCCCCGTATTCCATTAAAAAGGGATTAGAGGCTGGCTGGCCAGGTAAGCAGTGTGATCTGTGAACAGAAACTGGTCCTTTGGAAATGGGGCTGTGGCAAAACAAAAGCCCTAAGAGACATAATCAGCAAGTGCTCCCTGCAGCAGGGTGGTAAGCGTGGTGGCTGTGTTTGTGCATGTGTGCAAGAGTGTGTGCAGTATTTTCTGCTGTTGCTAAGATGGTTTCCCCCCTCACTGGCCTGGTGCCCAATCAAAAGGTAGCTGCTTCTTATTGGTTGCCCAGATTCATCGAATGACCATGACGAGCAGGAGTTACATTCTCTCATTGGTTTATTCCTGTGGCCCATTGTCAGGGGAGAGCAAATCAGACACCTAATCAATATTTTGTGAAGTGGCACTAGACTCCTCGCAAAATTTGCATTAAATTCCTCTCTGTCTGTGGCTTTGCACTCAGATAAGCATCATATTAACTTTGGGAGTAGGCAGAGAGGCAAGCAATCAAACATTATCATCCTTCAGCCATTTTGGATGTAATCCTGAGGCTAGGCAAAAACTTTGTAAACGCCTAACGCTCAACAGAGGAATTCATTGTAAACAAGATGCAAATCATCTGAGTAGAAATGACTAGGCTAGATTAACGGTAGCCCATCTGGAAATAAACCTTAGATTTGCCCATCATCTCTTCCTTCTTTTCTTTTCCCTTCCTCCTATTCATTCAACAAATATTTATTGACTATCTATTCTGAGTTGGTCTCATGGTGGGCCTGGTTCATCATTGTCCCAGGGTAGAGGTGTATCTTTTCTGAGGCACTGCACAGCAAAGCAGGACAACAGAGCGCTTGGTTTCATTATATGTTAGGCTACCTGGCTCTAAGGGAAACTGGACTCCAATCATCACTCATGATACCATGGAGTCAGAGTCCCAGACTTAGATGTCTCTTGGTGAGAATCAACCATTCTGAATCAAGCACTACAAATTACTCCAGAGTTTTATACAAGTCTCAGGTAAAATAAAGATAGGTGGTCCTGGGGAAGGGGAAAATAAAGAGTCTGAATAAATTTCCACTCTTTCAGATAATGTAAGCAACTAGCAAATACGTTCTATATGCCTTCTTCTCTCACTTATCGCCATGTAGCTGCCTCTACCTGTGTACTCTGTATGCTGTCCTGGTATTATGAAAACACAGTGTTCCTATCAAAATTAATCCTTTCATTTATGCCCTAACTCCATCTATACTTGCTGACTTAAAAGACTTGTAACTCACAGAGTATTTAGCTGTTGCAAATATTAACCCCAAGGCTGACGGTTCAAACACATGCAAGTATCCTGGAACAAAGGCCTGGTAATCTACTCTATTTCTGAAAGATCATAGCCTTGAAAACACCATGGAATACAGTTCTACTCTAGTATACACAAGGATGCTGCTGGTTAGAACTGATTCAAAGCAACGTATTTTCCTAAACCCTGCTCAAGCTATAGCAAGCATTCATTCTTATTTGCCAGTACCTATGTAAGAATTATTTTTAATATCACTCCTGCTTGAATCTTAAATATTCTTCTAGTTCACTCTCTTCACTTTTCTTTCCTCCCTTTTATCACAACATCCTTAAATGAGTTCCTGTTCTCACAGACTCTATTTCTCTATTTTCTTTTGAAAATCAGGTTACTTTTTCAAGCTTCCCAGGACCACAGTTTTTGTCAAATAGGAAACTCTATGTCAAAGAACATTGTGGAGACTGCCAAAGACCATTCTCAGCATGCATTTCATTTGACCTAAAAAAAGCAGCATTTGAAAGAATTGATTACTTCCTCCTCCTTACACATCCGTACTTTTTTTTCTTGGTCCTGTCTTTCCTTATCAGACTTTATACTTGTCTCTTTTGCTGCCTCCTTCTCTCTTCAGAATTGACTCTATGGGAGCGGATTTTCATTCCCTGATATTGCCTTCCTGTATCTCTATTTTCACACACTGAGTGATCTCAATGAGTTCCATGATATGGAATACCATGTTTGTCAAAATCCTCTCTCTTGCTCCAGCTGTTATTGACAGGTGTGTTGAGCTGACTATAACTCATACCAATCCCATAAACAACAGATTTGAACCTTGCCCTCTCCTGAAACATCTCTATGATCTACATGCTCCAGAGCACTATCACAGTCATTGTGTCAATGCATTTTGTTAGAGGTCTTCCTCTGTTTCTCTGACCCTCCATCTTTTGTAGCATGATGTCTTTTTTTCCAAGGACTTGTTCTTCTTGACAACATGCCCAAAGTTTGTGAGATGGAATTTCACCATCCTTATTACTAAGGAGCACCTTGGTTCTAATTTTTCCAAGACATACTTGTTTGTTCTTGAGCCCATCCATGGGGTATTCAGTACTATTCTCCAACACCATGATTCAAAGGTATAACTTCTTTTCTCACCCTTATTCTTTGCTTAACTTACAGATTCATAGGAAGTAATTGATAATATCATGACTTGGATCAGGCACATCTTAGTCTTTAAATTAACATCACTGCTTTTTAGCACTTTAGAGAGATCCTAGAAAACATATTTTTCCCAAGGCAATGCATCTTTTGGTTTATTAAATGCTACTACCAAGAGTGTTGATTGTGGATCCAAGCAAAATGAAATTATGAGAAAACTTTTCTTCACTTATCATGATGTTGCCAATTGGTTTAATGGTGAAAGCTTTTGTTTACTTGGTATTGGGATATATATTAAAAATTCTAATCTTTGATCTGCAGCAATTGCTTAAAGTCCTTGTCCCTTTCTCCATGCAAGTTTATGTCATCTGCACAAAGAAGGTTCTAGATGAGCTGTATTCTAATCTTGATGTGACCTTTTCCTTCATAGAGTCCAGCTTATTGAATGATTTTTGCAGCATACAGACCAAATAGGTATTAAGAAAGGAGACGATGTTGACACATATCTTTCCTGATTTTAAACCATGCAGTGTTCCTTAGTTCAGTTCAACTACTTTTTTATCCATCTATAGATTTTGAATGAGTTCAGTTAAGTGTACTGGGATTCCCATTCTTCTCAATGTTGTTTCTTGCTCCAATGATTATTGTTAGGTTTACTATAACTCATAGTGACCTCCTGGTCAATGAATGTGACCTTTACCCAATCCTGTACAATCTCATCATCTCTGATATACTTTAATTTGTTGTTACAGTTATTGCAGTTATCAATTCATTTCACTGAGGTTTGCTGACCATTTACCTTTCCAAGCACAATGTCCCTTTCCTAGGACTGGCTCCTCCTAGCAACATACCCAAAATATGTGACATAAAGCTTCACCATCCTTGCCTCCAAAGAGCACACTGGCTGTCCTTTTTCCAAGACATATTTGTTCATTCTCCTGGCAGCCCATTAGATATTCATTACTCTTCTTCTTCAACACTACAACTCTAAAGGCATCACTTCTTCTTGTATCATTGTCCAACTTTCAGATTCATAACAAGTATTTGAAAATATCATGGCTTGAATGAGTTGCACCTTAGAAGCTGGTGAATTTGAACTGTGTGCCTTTGGGTCAGCAGTACAACTCCTTATTACTAGACTTCCAGAGTTTCCGTAGCCACAATAGTTTCGGTGAATTCTGGACTTACATGCACAACTTCCTGTTCCCTATCTTCCCTTGCATAACAGGTGAAGAAACAAATCTAGTTGCTATGGCACTGACATTGATTCATGATGACCTCATGTGTCACAGCTATATTACTCTGCATAGAATTTTCAGTGACTGAGCTTTTAGAAGTAGATCACCAGTGCTTTGTTCTGAGGAACCTATAGGTGGATTTATACCTCCAATATTTCTACTAGTAGTCCAGTACAAACTATTTGCACTGCCTAGGGACTGCATCTCTTATATATTTAGTTACTGACAAGTTTATTCCTCACTCATGGCAACTTCATGCAATTTAAATTTTGTAAACTTCAGTCTCCCTGCCCCAATCTTCTCCTTTTCAGTAAATGGCAACACCATTTTTATTGCTCAAGCTAAAATTTGAAGTCATCCCTGACTCCTCTGCACCTCTCATGCAATACTACAATCAACCATTCAATTCTATGACTACCTTTAGTGTATACTTAGGATCTGATCATTTATTATCACCTCCTACCACAGATGCTCAAGTCCAAACTATTGTCATACTTTCCCTCCATTTTTCCAAAGGCCATACAATGGTCTTTCTGCCTTATGCTATGGTCACTTAACCATCTTGTCTCCATTTATAAACTCAACAAGTCACCCCAAATATAGCCAGCTCACCATACTCCTTACAATAAAAATTTCAAATATCTTTCATCTGAGTAAAAATACAACTCATTCTATATGAGAGACAATGTTATCTATATCATAAGTTTAGCCCTCAAAGAGTACAGAGTTTATTAGCTAAGTTCCAGCTTTACTATAGAACCATCTTATAAAATATATTATTAACCACAAGAAACACAGACTAAGAATAAGAATAATCCATTATACAAATATAAAAAAAGGCAAATGAAAAAAGCAAGCAAAATCCAAAAGCAAAGCTAAACAACTTGTACTAACTTAACTCTTATTAATGTTAAATTGGGAACTTGAATGGTTAAAGACAGGAAATCTTTTCATATGCACTGAAATAATTTCTTTTGTCTCCAAATCATCAGGTGGCATTAGGTCATAACCTAATTTTCAGTGGACATAGGACAAAATTTTTGTTGAAGAAATGAATGCTTAGGAAATTAACTCATTTCTTACTGCCTTGACTCAATTGTTTACTATGTAAAACTCAAAACCAAACTAGCTGTCATTGAATCAAATTTAACTCATGGCAACTCCATTTGTATTAAAACTATGATCTCCAGGATTTTCAGTGACTGATATTTTCCATGACCTGATTGATAGAGCTTTCTTTCAAGGTGTCTCTGAGTTAGTTCAAACTGTCTACATTTCTACTTAATAGTAGAACATACTTAACCATTGGTGCCACTCAAACTCATTGGAAGCTAAAGCCAATATACCAAAATTATCAGGACAAATTTAAATAATATATTTCTATTGTGTAAAGTAAAGCATTTCTTATATTTAGATTTCATAGTTGTCATAACAGTGTTCATATTTCCATTTTAAAGATGAATAAATTACTTCCCAGAACACTTGAATACCTTTCTCAAGGCATTACAGTAAGTGGGCACAGCTTGGGGTTGGTTTAAAAATCTATGTTATTGCCATAGTGAAATCATGAGAATCTATTTCATAACTCTAGCCTTTTTTAACATTATAATAGTCTAATTACTGTAATACCAATAATCATCAAAATGCTGTTGGAATCTCTTCATCTAATAGATGGACAAATTAAGCTCCAGAGAAGTTCAAGATCAAGAGACAAGGAGCCAGCCAACCTGTTTTTCCTCCTTTCAAGTATGTCTTCACTTATGTCTCAACTAACTTACCTATATTTTTGTAGCTAAAAGAATAAATTGACCCGTTTACTCTTTGAGTTGAAGAACAGATTTCCTGGAATCTATAATCCTGCATTGTTTTATAATTTACAAATCTTTGTTCTAATATATTATGCTTTACAACACAAACTTCCCTTGTCTCAGAAGGCAAGGGGCTAACACAATTTTCTTGAAAGGTTCTCAAATTCATTGGAGGCTAACACCAAAACACCAATTGCCTCAGGTCAAATTTAAATTAAGTATTTGATAATAATATTAAGACATCTAATGTGTCCATGTGAACTTGTATATTTTGTCCTAATCCAATAGAAAATAATGCATAGCATGATGAAAGTTCCCTAGGTTTCATGTTTTCAAAGATCAAGCGTCTAATCATGACTTACCACAGCATCATTGTCCCTTTTGGTCAATAGCTTCTTCCTTGAATGATCTTCCCACAGTCAAGAGGAGTGGATCTAACAGGAGAATTCTGCCAAAGAACAAAACAGTAAATTAGCAGTATGAAATCTTTGCCAAAAGAAGACTGATCTTCTCAGGTTGGTAAAACTAAATCCCTAGTTTGCGTATTGATCCAGGATGAAAGCATCAGTATTGGAAATTTAATTCCTACTGAGAATAAAAAAATCAATTCCTACAAAGCCCTGTGGTGAAGTCAGCTCCATGAACTGAGTAAAGGAAATGCAACAAAAATGTTTACTATTTTCAAGGTACTGTTATCAGAGTGACAAAAGCAAATCTATGATAAAACTCTCCATCAAATATACAAATTGAACCTTGAAAGCACTGAGAGTCTGAGAACCTCACGGACCCAGGGCAAGACTGACACCAGGACACATGAAGAGAGAAGAACGTTAAAGAACTCCAGGTTCATGGGCGTTGAAACAAGATAAGAACCTTCCACCAAAGATATAAAGATATGAACCAACAGAAAGACAGCCTTTCCCTAAAGCCATTGCCTCATATGTGTAACCAAAACTGTGGGAAAATAAATTTACATTTGTTAAAAAAAATAATCATGTAAAACAAAACAAAAAGCCCAGACCAACCAACCAACAACACTATGATCGAGTTTTATTCCTAGGCACCTCAGTACTTGCACATTCTACTGAAGAAAACTCACCCTAGGATAAATCAGGGTTAGAAAAATAATGATATAGTAATAATCCTTTTAACACAATGCACAAAAGCATTTTTAACACATATGAACACACAATGATGACCAATGAAAGCATGTAAACCTCTATTAAGTGAATTGCTAAAATTATTAACTACTTACAGGAGATACTTTGAGATTAAAAACAAGCAGGTAACTTCGCAGGCTATTTATCATCAGCTCACAGTCCAGGAACCCAAATTAATGTATTTCTTTTGATGTATGTTAATTTTCAGTAAAATACAAACACCTTATTATGCTTTTTTATTGTTTCATTATCATATTCTCCTGTTCCCCATATGTTAATTCTAAAACTCAATGTGAAATTTTAGCCTGATTTACAAAAATTAATTATGCAATTGGATGTTCAAACATCAGTGTCCTTAAAATACAGTTTATCTTTGAGTTACAATAGTGAGATGTTGTGTTCACCTAGTTAATAATCTGTCTTGCTATCATTTTCCATATAATATGTGCTATCCAGGATCAGAGGTTTCCAAAGTGAAGCATTAGAGTTACTATTTTTTGTGTGCTTCTTTTAGTGTTTCATCAGTGCTTAGCATAGAGAGGACTCTGAGTTCAAAATCTAAATCTGATGTCTCACAACTGAGAACACTTTGCACTGAAAAACCAGAGATGTTGAGGACCAGGGGCATGGACATACTGCAGACCTATCAATTCATGTGACTTTGAAAGAAACTAGGTGAGTCCTTCATGTTTCTTCTGCTACAGTCAGGTCCTGCAGGGCTTTGTGGTAAATAATTTAAAGATTGCTAATCTGTCTACTTCCTCGTTTCTTAGAGTGAAAGACCAAAACCAAGAAAGACAAAAATGACTCATCCAAAATTATAAGTTGCTTAGGTATAAATTATTTCCTGATTCCTAAGACAGAACTTTCACCCAGCTTTACTCTTTTTAATTCAGATATGACCGACTTGATGGCACATAACAACAATCACAATGACTGTAGTTTCCCTAAAGTAAAATTTCCTCTCAATCTCAATTTCAAGTAACCAAAGCAAGCAAGGATGGGTCTGAGACATCCACGGCCATTTGTTAGCACCAGTTTCCCATCAGGCTATATCAATGTCAGCAATCACCAGTCTTGGTACCCAGAATTTATAATCTTGTAATAAATGACACTATTCCCACACATATGAAATATCCATAACTTAAGCACTACTGGGTTGGTGAATATGGATGAATGCTGACTCATAGGGTGAAAAATAGTTTACATATTTCCATTCCTATTCATCTTCAGGGGCAGATGTATAAATATGCAATTGCTATAAATAGTGTTATGTAACTGTGGTGTTAGCCTAAAAGTTGGGGTTATTTTTTTGGCCATTACTGTAAGCTCCTCTGGTCTCTTGTTACCTTAACTGAAGGCACTTGACCTTGCAATTCAGCATGGTCTTACAAATTACCAGCTGTGGGACTAGGATAAGAGAAAGAGTGCTTTTCACATGGGGACTCAAGGCTCAAGTCTTCCTCGACTTATAGCAGTGAGATTTGAGGTCAGCAAGTCTTGTGGCAGCAAGACCCTAGTGAGAGCAGGACCCTGGTAGCAAGATCTTACTGATGATGGTGGAGAGATTATGGCATTGCTGTGAAACTGTGGTAAGGGGTAAGCAGAAGAGCCCTGAGACAAAGGCCACGTAAAAAAAACAAAACAAAACAAAAAACCCAAGTTAAAGGTTTTTGTTGTTCTTGCTGAATTCTTGAAGGAGAAGCTGAGGCAAATAATCTGAGGCAAACCTTGCTGGATGATTTGAATTTGGCTGCTGAACTGAAACCAGAGCCTGGACTAATTGAGGAATTGTGCATTGGAACCTGGACTAAATTCTGGACTTGTTTTGGGTGGTATTCTTTTCCTCACTCACTCTCCAACTTCTTTCCCTAATAAATTCCATTGTTGATACCATAAATGACTCTGTGAATCAACAATGAATAAAATAACTTCTTGCTATTGGTGGGGCTCTCCAAGCACCATGGGGTGAAGATACAGGCTCTTTATCTGCTTTCTACTCTGAGGCAGTGAAAAGCTGTGCTATTCTTATCCCATCTAGCCTTTACAGAGAGACATCCATAGCCTTATGCCCCTATGTACCATTTTTCCTTCATTAGACAATAACTCTTAGAATAAAACATTCCTCAATTCCACTGTTGTCATTATATATGTTGAATTGGAACTGAATCCAGTAAGTTTTCAGAGGCAGTAAATTGTACAGAAGAAGATTTCTCATCTTTTTCCTATGGAGCAACTAGTGGATTCAAGCAACATTTGTGTAGGCAGCACAACTCCTTCCTGCTAAATCATCAGAGCTCCCTCAGCCCCATAGTAAGTTTAACAAAATTTGTTTCACCTCATCTTGGCTAAGTGGAATTATTTGCAAGGCAAGTGATGGGAATTGTTTTCAGGTTTGGGTCAAGCCTTGATTACTCAGTAAGATATGGGTGTGGTGGGGAAACTCCTCCATGGTTCTTTGTGGAGAACCCTAGCAGAACACTGGCTCAGGGTGAGCAAGACTCAACTGGTGTCTTTTCCTCTTGTGACGACACCATTCCAAGAGGTCATGTGTAGAGCTTCAGAAAGGTCTAAAGAAGCAGCAGCCTAAAACTCATGTTGTCTTTCTCTCTTGCTGCAATCTGATGGGGATCATTCTGTATACTAACAAATTGAAAGAAATTCCCTCTTTGTGAAACCAAGGAACTTGCTACTTAAATTAAGATCAAGTTCATTTAGTGTCATCCACTTCCTAAACATGTCTCTGGAAACTCTATAAATTTTGATAAATGATGATAGTTATAAAAAGGCTTCAGGCCTTTTGTTCACAGGGTGGCTATGAGTTGTGCTCGACTCAACTGCAATCAACAACAATAGGATCTGGTTAAACATGGGAAATACAAGCTGTGCCAAGGTCCATTGGAGGAGAATCTGTATTTTTTTTTAACAGAATTTAATAAAAGTTTACAGAGACTTAGGGTTTCCATTCATTCACTGTTGCACTTTTCTCCCTGCCAACCCCCACCCCCCCATTCACTTTTATCCTTGATGAGTAAAAGAAAAACTCTTTCATTGCTATGCAATCCCTCCCCCTAAGTCCACTACACCGTGCAACCTTCATTCTGGACTCCTGTCATGACAATAATACTCAATCATATATTCCTTTCTCTCCCACATCTATTGCAATGCACTCCTCCCTTTCTTCTCTGTCTTCCCTCAACCCCAATGTCAGTGGTGCTTTACAATAGTGGTCCTATCCAATATTTGTCCTTTTGTGACTGAGATATTTCACTCAGCATAAATAAAATTTTATTTTAATTGTGATTTTAATGAACATTTACAGAGAATCTGTATTTTAATAAAAGCCTCAACACACCAAATAGGAGTATTGATCTAGACAAGTGAGATCAAGTTGCTCTGACAAAACTTCAGTTAGTGGCTCCACCTTGGATTTTCCGGACATTAAGTAGAGAAGCTAATGTCACCAAAAAACCCAAAGCTACCTTAAAAAGTATTAACTTTTTGTCCTGACAAGTTGGTCATCTCCATTTCTCTTCAAGATGATGGCTGTTGGAGAAGAATTTGCTTTCAACTACTGATACGGATTTTAAAGAGAAACATACACATAGATTGTGATCTTTCTCTCAATGCCTTTGAGCCAGAACTAAGTCAAAACTAACCTCACAACTCTCAACCAACTGTGTCACCAGAGCAGATTGTGATAACCAATAAATTACCAATTAATATAGCATAGTAATTTTGTCTGCCAGTAAAAGAATTCCCCGACATATGTGGTTGGCTACAAAGTTCTTTTGATTTTACCTCCTACAGTTCTAATTTGTGTCTTTCCTGTATTCCTACTGCTCCACTTTATTTCTGGTCCTTATCTCTTATGTGGACAATCAAAATAGTCTCTTACATGTATAAAATGTCTCACTGTGTTGTGTCTTGCTCTCAATCAATGCATCCAGTAGGTGTCATCAGAAAGAAAATTCTCAGAAGAAAATCTGATCAAATTACCTTCTAGTTTCAAATACTTCAATATAAAGTACATAATTTTCAGTATTTTATGTAAGTCTTATGTGATCTGGCTCTTTTTTCTTATGTTCAACCCCATTTATCCCATTTCCTTACTTTTACATGAACTTCTCAATATTTTATGTTTTATGCTTCTACACCGCCAGCCCAAAGGCACATGGTTTGAATTCACCGCTGCTCTATAGGAAAAAAATAGGCAATCTTCATCCATGCAGTTTGATGTCTCTGAAAACCCACTGGAGGGTTCAACTATCAGTCAACTCTAACTTGATAGCACATAACAACAACCACCACCTTTGTTCAGGCACCCTCCCTGCTGTATAACTAACTCCATTTTTAACAAACAAACAGCATTTTTTATCATCTAAGACCATATAATTCTTGTATCACTCATATGAAGCTTTTTACCTCTATCACCACTGCAGTACAGTTGATCTTTCTTGGAACCTGCTAAGATTTTACACTTGCTCATCAGCCCCACTTTCACTTGCCCATTCAAGCATTGTCAATCATATATAGATGTCCTTGAATTAGTCTGAGACTCTGAGGAAGAACCAGGCCATATCCTTCTTTTGTCTCTGAGTATTAAGACTCACAATCAACACAGAGTATGGACTTTAGTATGTCCCCTATATAGAATAGTATCTTTTTATCTGTGAGAACTGTGAAAATACAATGAAATCACAGGTTTAGGGGAAACATTTTCAATGGGTTGTCTAGGGAGCTCTGGTGGCCTAGCGGATAGGGAGATATATACTGCCAACAAAAACGCAGGAAGTTCAAATCCATTAACACCCTCAAGGGAAAGATTGCTAATCTCCTCCTGTGTCATTTAAAGCCTCTAAAACCCCACTCTAGTGTCAGCTAAGAGTTGTTTCCAACTCAATGGCAATAAGTTTTTGTCTGTGAGATTCTCCAGTGATAAATATTGAGGAATTGAATCAATGATGAAAAGCAAAAGCCATCAAACTCATTGCTATCGAGTTGAAACTGACCCATAACTGTGTTTCTGAAAGTGTAAACCACACGGGAGGATAATGTTCACCTCTCCCTCAAGCTGCTGAAAGTGACCTATGTCAGTTCTGCCCCAATATGAAGGGAAATGATGTACCTTAAGTTATTAAATATCTGATGACCTGACATTTATCTAACAAGTAAAAGAACTATAGTCCAGAGCACAGGCAAGCCCTACATTTTAGAAACTTACATTTTGAGACAGATACCAATCAATATCCCAGATGATCATGGTCCTTATTCCCTTGAGGATGATGTGTTGTTAGAGGACAGGGCATAGAATCAGCTCAAAAGTAAGAAAAAAGTAATTTGGAAACATGGGTTTCAGCCTTTCCTCTCCCTTTCCTCCACTTTGAGGTTCACTGGAGTCCTTGTTTTAGAGTTACCTCACTTGGTCTTACAGATTAATTTGATCTTTGAGCAGGAAAGATTTTTGAAGTTTCAGATCAGTGTTTTCTTAAGAACAAGCCAATGCTACTGCTCTACCTTCCACCTTGCATTCCTATTCGCTATTCCCAAGGCTCATAACCCATCTTCTACTCTTGTTTCTGACTATGAAAACAGAAATAATAAGAGCACTAATTCACATTAATGTCACCAGTCTGTGTTTCTTTTATGTTCATTACCAAATTTGAAAAACAAATCTATTTACCAAGCTGATGGCCTTGTGGGTAAGGTATACTGCCAACCCAAAGGTGTATGGTTAGAATCTGCCAACTGCTCCAAAGAAAAAAGATGGGAAATTTTTACCACTCATGTGATTCATAACTTCTAAAAATACATTGAAGGGTCAGCTATGAGTAGGTTCCAATTTGATGGGACATAACAACAAAACAACATTCAGTACATGATGAATTATTTCCATTTTAATGATGAAGAACACTAAGGCAGAGACAAGGTTTTGTATGCATTTATTTCTCATCATGTTCTGTTTAATTACTAGAAATCTTTATTTTCTTTCTTCCTTGATTTTCTCACTCCTTTCTTCCTTCTTTTATAAGAGATTGTTATATACTAAGCATGATCTAAATATTGTACATACAGTACCTCATTTAGTATTTTCAACAATCCACCTTTACTGTCTTCACTTTAACCTGTGATTGAATGGAAGACAGGGAGTTTAGCTAACTTGCTCATGTGAAGTCAGTCAATCTTGAAGCCCATATCCTTAACCCCTGCAGCATACCACAGACTCCAGGAAAGATGCTGAATGTTTAGGGTTGCCTTAACTTTCTTAATTCTTTGAAGCTGGATTTGTACATCTCTGCTGGCATGTTCCATGTTCCCTGGTACCTTCCAGTATGGCCATCCTACACTAACCTACTCGTTCTAGCTTTGTCCTGAATAGGGGAGTAGAAGATAGGGTGACATATTTTCTCCCTCATTTAATATAATTAGTATTGACATAAAAAATTAAAATCAAGATATGTTATATGAGTAAAATGTTAATGGTGTCCAGCATTCACACTACTATAAAACTTCACTGAGGTAAGAGAGGAAACAAGATGTCGTTTTGAAGAATGTCTCATTTTGTAGACATTCTCCTGTAACTCCAGGCTCCATAAATACACTTTTTTCATAAAATGAAGGATGCTTATTAGTGTAAAAGGTCTACACAGAATAAGAAAAGGCCATCACTGCTCCATTGCCCGGGAGGGAGATCCATGGAAACACCTGCTTCATGATTTTATTTGTCCCTAACAAGCCATTTCAATGAAGTGCATGTGCACTTAATCTCACATTTGCATAGTTCAGATAATAATAGCTCTCCATTTCATACTCCATGCTAAGGTCAATGTCACAAGAAGTGTTTTAGCAATGATGCCCTTTTCTGGTTAGTTCTGTGATCAGATAAGGAGAAGCCTGGAAGCAATAGGGAAGCAGAAGCCTTCCTCTTTTCTAACTTATTTTAAAATGGACCATGTTTCCAGACACCCACATAGTAGGTTTTAGATAGAGGTATTTTTCACACTTCTCTATGGAGGGCTGAGACATACAAAATTCATTTCACTGCACTACCCCAAACCTCTAAATCAGAATCTTTCAGGTCCAGTCTCTATATCTAAAAGGCGAGAATGCAAGATTTAGTAATTCTGTTTTATCATTGACTAATAAATGCTTCCAGATTTATCATCTTAGAAGAGTAGGAATCCTAATAATATAGATTTTCTGTTTCAATAACATCAGGAAATATAAATGAGCTTGCAAGAAGTTAGTAAAATATATAGCCTGAAGTTGTCCTTTAAATATCAAATTCTGATGTGCTGAAGAGTTTATGCAAAACTTCCCAAATGATGACTGTTGTTTAAGCAATCTAACATAAAGGAGGTGGTGTTTTGTTACATAAATTTTTGCCATAATAATAAAAAAATAATTTCTCATAAGTTGAGAGAGAGAGAGAGAGACAACTACAGAGAAAAGAAAGGGGTACAAAAGTGATCTTGCAAAAACTTAGATGTATTAAAATTTCCTAATAATAAAATACTACCCATCACTCAGTTTACTATACTGTTGTAGCTTAGATATTACTATTCTTCTGAAAACTATGTCATTGTCATTTTAAAAGTCAGCAAGGTCACCAATGGCAGACAAGTTTCAGCAGAGCTTCCAGACTGAGATACACTAAGCAAAGAGACATGACGATCTGCTTCCCAAAACTAGCCAATGAATACTCAGTAGAATTCAATGCAATGCTGAAAAAGTATCCTGCTGGTTTTGAGGACAGTACCCAAAAACCCCAACAACGGACTCACACATGCTCGTGATCCTGAAGTGGTACAGAATCATTCTGTTGTACATAAGTTCACCAAGAGTTAGAGTCAACTCCATATAAACTAACAGCAATTAATAACAGTGATATAGCAGATAAAAATGTATGCTGCCAATTTAAAGACAGACAGTTCAAATCTATCAGCTGCTCTGTGGGAGAAATCTCCTCCCATACAGTTTATAGTTTCTGAAAACTCACTGGAAGGTCAGGTATGAGTTAGTTCTGACTCAATCGCACTTAACAACAACTACACATTTTAGCTATGCATATTACCAGTTTTTAAGATTCATGACAGGGTTTTTTTTATTAGAGTCAATCAACTATTTAATTAAAATAAAATTTAAGCTGGATTTTAATTTATAAATATTTAATGAACATAATTTAAGAAGAATCATAGTTATCTACCTCTTAAATAACAATAAGCCTTTCCAAACCCACAAAGGTAATTTTTCAGAAGTCACAACATGAATCAGGTTATTTTCCCCTCCTCTCATTGCCTGTCACTTTTAATCCTACTCTTCATATCTGTGGTTGTACAAGTTTGAAACATCATCTAAGACAAAGCTCCAACCCTGTGATATATCAGGCAGGTCTTATACAAGAGGGACAGAAACAGAACTACAGAAGCTGTGGGTCTTTTCTAGCCAAGACAGGTCATTAAAAGAAATGAAAAGATGTCTACGGGAGGCTTAATTAAGGAAGTTAATTCTAGGTCCCATCATAGGCCTATTAACCTTTCTCTGTTCTTAAAATATCTTGTAATGTCAAAAAGAAGCAAAGATGGTTAAAGGAACAGAGTAATTAAACCTACTTAACCTTAATATGGAAATGTGTCAAAGGATAGAAGCAATTGATATGAAGTTCCTAACCTGTATTTATGTCCTCAAAACCCAGAACCCGTGACTTTGATTTTGCTGTGCTAATATTAACATTTTCTTTGCTATGGTGCTAGCAAACACGGTAGGGTAATATTCTTAACTTGTTTGATCTTAAACATTAAAATGAAACTTTGAAAATGCTAAAAGAAAGTACTATCCTGGTATAAGGGAAGAAATAATTGACTGATTTCTAAAAATATTTTTTAGTACTTAGAATAATTGCAAAGTGTTAGAATCATTTTCTCCAACCCGGGAATCTTTCTTCCCCAACCTATAAGACTAGAAATACTATTTGACTCAGCAATTCCACTACTGGAAATATACCCCAAAGAAACCATAACTGCCACCCAAGCAGATATATGCACACCCATGTTTACCGCAGCTTTGTTTACAATAGCAAAGAGTTGGAAACAACGTAAGTGCCTATCAAAAAACAAATGGATAGAGAAGCTGTGGTATATTCACACAATTGAATACTATGCTGCATTGAAAAACAAGGAACTCATGAAATATTATACAAAATGGATGACCCTAAAAGACATTACTCTGAGTGAAATATCTCAGTCACAAAAGTTCAAATGCTGCATAGTGCCATTGTTGTAAAATGGGACTGACATCGTGGAGGGAGACTAAGGATAAATTATGTATACTGTTTTGAAACAGATGAGAAAGAGAACTGTTTAAAAGGCATATATGATTAGGTATTGTTGTCATGACAGGAGTCCATGAAGGCTGCATAGTGGAGTGGACTTGGAGAGAGGGATTGTAAAACAATTAAATACTTTTTCTTTTACTTTTCAAAGAGAAAAGCAAACTTAGGGGGAGGTTGGGCAGGAAAAAAGTGCAACAATGAATGGAAATCCAAAGTCTCTGTAAATCTTCATTAAAATTAATAAAAAAATATGGCCTTGTTGGGGTTGGAGTTAATCAAGATCCAGGATGTTGTTGTTATGTGCTATTGAGTCAACTGCAACTCACAGCAACTCTATAAACAACAGACCTGAACTTTCCTATACTGCATTAAGCCCATAATCTCCTGTATGCTCAAACCCATTGTTTCAGTCACTTCATCAGTCTGCCTTGCTGAGGGTCATATTCTCTTTCAATGACCCTCTCTTACTTTCCTTGCTTGATGTCATTTTCCAAAGACTAACCTCCACCTGATAGCATTACAAAAGTATGTGAGATGAAGTTTCACCATTCTTGCCTCTAAGGTGCTCCCTGATTGCACTATACTCAAACAGTCCATGGAATGCCCAGTATTCTTTACCATTACTACAATTCAAAGGCATCAATTCTTCTTTAGTCTTCCATATTCATCATCCAAAAAGATGCAGGAGACTCTGACATATATAATTTCATTATTGCTCCTAACATTGCAGAAAAAGCGAAGAATGAGGCAGTGTTTTAGCTCAGTGCACTATATATTCTAGATGAGTCAGTTTAAAACACACACACACCCAAACAAGATACAATAAAGTAATTTCATATGGTTATAAGCATTATAAAGAAAAAGAAAAAAGAATTGATGATTTCATTATGTGGCAGTACATAGAGAGTAGCTATCGTGACAATGTAGAAGCAAGGGAGTAGCTGGTGAGTCTCTCTGAGATGACATTTGATTCTGAGGCATGGTTGAAGATCAACCTTGTGAGTGTCTTGGAAGAAATCATCCAGCTGGAATAAATGATACAAAAGCCCTAAGCAGTGAATGACCTTAAATAGTCTAAGAACAGAAAGAAGGCCAGTATGTCAGTAGTATAGTGAGCTAATTGTAAAGAGGTACACGTTGAGGTCACAAAAATTAGCTAGCATCAGGCCATGTAAGAATTTGCTAAGATCTGTTGGCAAAAGTCAAGAGTTTGGATTTTTTTTCCCCTAAAATGCAATGAGAACCTCTTGTAAGGTTTTAAACAAGAGAGTATCATGTTATTTGCAGTAGGAAAAAAAATGTTCTATTTTGAAGAAGGGTAGTAGAAAGGCAGAAGTGGAAACAGGAGGCTGATTAGTCACATTGTCCAGCAGCTCCAGAGGGACAGAGCAATGACTTTGGCTATATTGGGCAGCAAGATGACAGCAGATAACATGGGGATTGTTGTGCAGACAGGTGATCAGACTTGAATGTGATCAGAAAAAGAATGAGAGTCGAAGATGTCTCCTAAGGTTTCTACTTACAGAACTGAGTGGAATAATAAATTTGGGTAGATGCTATCTATGCAGGTAGTCAAGGATGACATTGTCTCTGATTTTGTCTCCATTTGTCAGAAAAGTTGTTGCAGCCTCACTGTCATAGCCAGGAGGCAGGGGCCTGTCTCCTGAGAAAAAGTGCTGATTCTTTGTCAACAAAAACTTCATATTCATTATCAACTCATTAATCATTGCTAAGCACCATACTTTAAGTGGTTGTATGAAAATTATCTAGTGGAAGCCTGGGTTTTTCAATGGTTTTTCCTTGCTCTTCTAGCCCTTGATTTCATTTCTTATGGAATGAAGTTTTTGGTTTATTTGTCTGTAAGGCATTTCCCATCTGAACTACATCATCTACACTCATGCTAAAATGCAAAACCAGGGCAAGGTGCATCTCCTAAGAGCTATAAGAATGTGGCCCATACTTGAACAGGGTTCTGTGTATGAAGAGTTCAGATTTCTCTCTCTTCCCACAATTCCTCCCTCTCCTTTCTCTCTTAAACTCCATATTCACTGCATTATCTCTCTCATGTACGGTTCTGAGGGTTGCCATCGACTTGTTTTAATTAGTGTGTTGTACTGAGTCATTATGCCAGTGGCATTACATTTCAGTGTACTCAAAAGCCAAGAGCTACAGTCATAGCTCATGACAGTCACAGGGCAGCCAGGCTTGAACTAAACTGGGAGATAATGAAAGCAGGCAGGAATGGAGATTGGTCACATTGGTCTCTCCTTGGCCACATTGGTTCCTCCTGCGCTCTGACCCAACCAGACTTGTTTGGTGTCATGTCTTTGTCATTTTCTCTACAGTAAAACTTACTTTGAAGTGGGTACCTAACAATAATGACAATGTATGGACACAAAAGAAAGTAAGTGGAAATATGAAATATTTGTTCTAGAAACTTCATCTTGTGGGTTTCAACGTAGTGTATTCTACCATTGTAGAATAAAACTTAGGATGGGTTGTTCAGAGCAATAGCAAGTTTGCCTCCCTGGAGCAAAGACTTCATTGGTTTTGTTTGTTGTTGTTGTTATGTGCCGTCAAGTTGCCTGTGACTCATAGCGACCCTATGTGCAACAACCCTAAAAGTGCTGCTCCATCCCTTGTCAATCTTATTGTCTCCAACATACCTATCCCCATTATCCCAGTGACTGAATCAATCCATCTCATTTTCTGTGCTGTCCCTCAACCCTCCCAATCATGACATCCCTCTCCAAGAACTAATATCTCCAAGTATGTCAGATGAAGCTTCAGAATCCTTGTTTCCAAGGAGCAGCCTGGCTTCACCCTCTCCAGGACAAACTTGTTTGTTCTCTAGGAGTCCATGGTATATTTGATACTCTTCTCCAGCACCACAACTCAAAGGCATCAATTCTATCATCCCGTCATTGTCCAGATTTTTGATGCAAAGCACGTAATTGCAAAGACCATGGTCTGTATCAGGTGCACCTTAGTCTCCAGACTGACATTGTTGCTCTTCAATACTTTGGAGAGATCTTTGACAGCAGACTTTCCCAATGCAATTCATCTTTTAATTTCCTGGCTGCTGGTTGATGGTAGAGCCAAGCAAACTGAAGCTGTCAACAATCTCAATCTCTTCACCATCTATCATGATGCTGCCATTCAGCCCAGTGGTGAGAATCTTTATTTTCTTGATGTTGGGCTTTAATCCATATTGAAGGCTGCAGTCCTTGACCTTCTGCAGGAAGCACTTCAGGTCCTCTTCAGTTTCAGCAAGCGCTTCAGGTCCTCCTCAGTTTCAGCAAGCAGAGCTGTGTCATCTGCGTGATGCATGTTGATGAGTCTGCTTCCTATCCTGATGCTACACTTCTCCTGATAGAGCCCAGCCACCCAGATAATCTATTCCACATATAAATTGAAAAGATATGGAGATATGGAACATCCTTAACACACATCATTCCCAACTTTTTTTTTTACATCATTTCCAACTTTGAACTATGCAGTGTTTCCTTGTTCTCTTTTGACAAGTGTCTCCTGGTCCAACTATAGGCTTTGCATAAGCACAATCAAGTGTTCTAAGATTCCCATTTTCACAGAGTCAGCCACAGTCAAATACCTTTGCATAGTCAATGAAACACAGATAGACATTCCTCTGGTACTCTCTGCTTTCAGTCAAGATCCATCTGACACTAGCTAAAATATCCCTAGTGCCACAGACTCTTCTAAACTCAGCCTGCACTTCAGGCAGTTCTCTGATGATGTGCTGATCCAGTCATTTTTGGATAATATTCAGCAAACCTTGTTTGCATGTGATATTAATGATATTGCTCAGTAATTTCCATATTCTGTTGGGTCACCTTTCTTTGGAATGGGAACAAATATAGATCTCCTCCAGTCAGTTGGCCAGGTGGTTGTCCTCCAGATTTCTTGGCTCACAACTTGGTGAGCACACCCAGGGCATTATCTGTTTGCTGAAATATGTCAATTGGTATGCCATCAATTTCTGGGGCCTTGTTTTTTGCCAAGTTTTTCAGAGCAGCTTGAACTTCTTTCATCACCACAGGCTCATACGTTGTTTCATGAAATTCTTCTGTGTCTGTCAATTCCTTTTGGTACAGTGACTCTGTATACTCTTTCCATCTTCTTTTAATGCTTCCTGGATAATTTAATATTCTGCCTGAAGCATCTTTAAGTATTGCAACTCGAGGTTTGAATTTGTTCTTCACTTCCTTAAGTGTGGAGAGCCTTCTTTGCACTGTACCAGTTAAAGAGAATGAAAAGAAACAAACAAACAAACAAAAAAATAGCTGACACCAAACCACTAACTGATGACTTTGGAATATACCTAAGAAGAAAAGCATCAGAAAAACCGAATGACTCAGACATACAAATTACTATTCTGAAATCTCCCCAACACATGATCACTGCATTGAAACTAAGGTGACTTGCTTTTGATTAGCAAACAAAAAACTTCCCTCTATGTGGATTTGGTGGCCTGGGGGGTAGGGAATTGTACTGGCAACGCAAAGGTGAGTGGTTCAGATCCACCAGTTGCTCCTTGGGTAAAAGATGGGTAATCTGTTGGCCCTCTATGAGGTGGATTGATTCAGTGACTGGGATAATTGGGATGGGAGTGTCAGAGACAGAGCGATTGGCACAGGACAGAGTGGAGTTTAGGGCTGTTGTACATAGGGTCGCTATGAGTCACAGGCGACTCGACGGCACATAACAACAACAACAATCTGTT
Source organism: Elephantulus edwardii (assembly GCF_000299155.1). NCBI lineage: Eukaryota > Metazoa > Chordata > Mammalia > Macroscelidea > Macroscelididae > Elephantulus > Elephantulus edwardii. The sequence goes on along the minus strand of NW_006399921.1, from coordinate 2,444,302 downwards.
GTGTGATCTATAGCCTCTAAAAACAGATTATGTATACTGCATTGAAACAGATGAGGGAGAGAACAGTTTAAAAGTGATATATGATAGGGTTATGGTTATGACAACAGCCCAGAACGAAGGTTGTATAGTGGAATGTGCTGGGGTGGGATTGTATACCAATGAAGGAATTTTTCTTTTACTTTTCAAAGAGAAGAGTGAACTGTGGGGAGGGGGGTAGAGGTGGGCAGGGAGAAAAATGCTACAATGAATGAATGGAAATCCAAACTCTGTAAACGTTCATTAAAATTAATAAAATTTATAAAATAAAATTAAAAAAAGATTGGAGGATCAAAGTTATGAGTTGACATTCTAACTTTTATAGCAATGAGAGAGCCGTCATTTCTCCTATCTATGAAGTAAATTAAATTTAAAGATTGTTAAAAATTGGAGACCGAATTCTAGTATGGAAATTCTGAATTGGAAAAAAAAATGAGTTCCTCAGTGGTGCAATTAGTTAAAGCATTCACTACTAACTTAAGCATTGGCATTTTGGATCCACCCAGAATCACCTCAGAAGAAGTCTAAACATCAACTTTTAAAACAATGAAAATCTACAATACCTATCAGAGAGAGGCAAATAAAAACAACTGTGAGATATCATTTCACCCCAGCAACAACAGGAAAGTTTGACAGGGCAGCAAACAACAAATTCTGGCGAGGTTATGGAGGGATTGGAACTCTTTGTAAATCTTCATTAAAGTTGTAATAAAAAATAAAGAAATGTATAAAATAAGCCAATAGACAAAAATAAACTGTTAAAAACCCAAAGGAGCGTGGTTATATTTTGATAGACATGGGGTTGATACTAGGCAGAGTTGACTTGATGATAACTGCTTTTCTGGGCACAAAAAGTGGATGAGCTAGTAAGCAACTTCAAACAAAGGCCTTTAACTTGACCTGAATCGCTCAACTAATTTCACTTCCTGGATTCAATTATTTTAGACAAATGCAAGCCATGAAACGAGCTATTTCATTTCCCAATACTCAAATTTTCATACTCAACTTATATGTTATTTCATTCATAAGCACCACATTTCTACTGGGAACTTTGTGTGGCACATTAAATATAAAAGTGAGCCAGGCAGAAACCTGCTTAGATAGTAAAATACAAACATAACAGGATAATCACACAGTGCGGTGAGTTCTAAGAGAAAATAAGCCAGATATGATAATAAATAGTAAGGAGACGGGTAACCTAGAACGATCTCTTTGAGGAAGCTGTATTTAAAATTACGCATGGGCCCTCAAGATGCAGCAAGACCGGTGAACCAATTCTCTTGTTAGTTCCCCGCAAGTAGTGATGCTAAAGACAGAGAGGAGTTGGCAGTTGACGCTTCAGGTTTTCCTTCAGATTCTTTATTAAAAAAAAAAAAAATTAAAAATCTAGGGCTCAAGAAACGGGTTAAACGGGAAGAATCTCAGAGCAACCAACTCCACATTCACGCCAGTTGGTAACCCGGAAGCGCAAAAGAAATAAAAGGTCAAACCGCAGTAAACTGTCTCTCATGCTTGCCTTTCGTTGATTGGTCACTGAAACCCTCACTATCTGATTGGTTAAATGAACGCAAGGCGTCGTTTAAAACATTGTATGGAAGACAAAGTGGCAAGCGGAGCTGAGCTCTTAGTAGCTGCGGAGTTTGACTGTTAGGTGTGAGCGAGCTGGTACCTGAGAGGTAGCTAGAGTCTCTTGGCTTTCAGATAAACTGTACTTCCTGTCATATCACAAGGGATCCTTTCTCCATCCCTGGGCTTGCTGTCTGACGAGGAGGTAGCAGGCTCCTCCATCTTTGAATCCACAGCAGCAGATTTGGGATCTGTGATAAGCAAGGACCTGCTTTCAGACTACTCTACCATCTCTTCCTCCTCGGAGGATAAGCAACAGGTTCTCTCTGAGGATAATACAGAGAAGGTGAAAGTATACCCGAGGATCAGACCTTTGCTACCTTCAGATATAGAATGACAGAAGGATCAGGGTTGTGTCCACATTGAAAATGTGGAAACTTATTTCACAAACAGCCAAGGATTCTCTTGCTCTGAAGAGCAATGAAAGATGAATTGGCCGAGCTCACCCAAGCTGCACACAGATCTTTGGACCAGAAGTGGGGCAGGCAGCCTTCTTCGACCTGGCCATGAAGGAGGCAGTAAAAGATGTACTCAAAGGAAAGAAGTGCCTCATTTCTACTTAAGGAGTCATCAACTCAGGAAAAACCCACACAACCCACACATCAAGGAAAGAGGGATCCTACCTCGATCTCTAGCTCTGATCTTTAATAATTTTCAAGGTCAGCTCATCCAACACCTTGCTTTCCATTGAGGTAATCTGGCTAGACAGCAAGCAGATCCGGCAGGAGAAAATGAAGAAGCTGGCTCTGCTAAATGGAGGCTTCCCAGAGGAAAAGTTACCTACTTCCTTGAAGAGAAGTATCCAAATTGAAAGTCGGATGTGTACCAGGACTAGCTTTGATAGTGGCATTGATGGGCTCTCCTCTACCAATCACTTTACCAGACAAATCATCAATGGGCAAAGCCTGACACTGCCCCAATAAGTGTCCCAACAGACATCCACTTCTCCATCTGGATTTCATTCGAGATCTACAATAATCTTTGACCTGTTAGAACCACCTAGCAAATAACACAAGAGGTAGACTCCACAGTTGTGTAAAGATCAGAATGGCAATCCCTATGTGAAAGATCTCAACTGGATTCATGTTCAGGATCCTGAGGAAGCCTGAAAACTGCTGAAAGTTGGGTCATAAAAACCAGAGCTTTGCCAGTACCCTTTTGAACCAGAACTCTAGTTGCAGTCACAGCATCTTCTCCATCCAAATCTTGCACCTTCAGGGGAAGGGGGATTTAATTTCCAAGATCAGTGAGTTGTCACTATGTGATCTGGCTGGCTCAAAGTACTGCTAAGATCAAAAGAGTGGCAAATGGCTGAAGGAAGGAGTACACAACACTTTTCTTTACAATCTAGACCACTGTATTGCTGCCTTCGGAATCAGCAGAACTGGTCAAAGCAAAGTTTGTTTCCTTTCCATGACAGCAAGTTGACCTGAGTGTTCCAAGGCTTCTTTACAAGCCGAGGCTGTTTGTATATGATTGTTAATGTGAATCCCTGTGCTTCTACCTATGATGAAACCCTTTATGTGGCCAAATTTTCAGCTATTGCCAGCCAGCTTCTGTATGCCCTATCTGTGCAACAGGGATTACCATCCCTGCATTCTTTCATCAAGGAACACAGTCTTTGGTCATCCCCCAGCTTAGAGACAGAGCCTAAGCTAATCCCAGGCCTTGATTACAACACAGAAAATGAAGCTGACATTTCCATGTACACCAAGGAGGAACTCCTGCCGTTGGTAGAAGCTATGAAAATACTGCTTTTGAAAGAAAGGCAGGAAAAGCTACAGCTGGAAATGCAGGTCTGTGATGAAATTTGCAATGAGATGGTGGAGCAGATACAACAATGGAAACAGTGGTACAGTGAATATCTGGACACACAGAAGGAATTGTTGGAGGAAATGTATGAAGAGAAACTAAAGATTCTCAAGGAGCCACAAATTTTTACTAAGAAGAGCTTTAGGAATAGGATGAAAAGTTTGAAGAGCTTAAAAGCCCTCTTACAGGAAGCCAGACAATAACGAGTAGCCCACCAACAATCTGAGTCTGAAATGTCCTTACGGAGGTCACAACGGCTGGCAGGGTTCCATGGCCAGCAACTCCAGGAGGTTAAAGCTAAATTAAAGCCGTGTGAAGCAGTGCTAAAGTCCACCTCGGAAGAGCTGCAGAAGTATCAGAAAATGTTAGAACCACCAACTTCAGCCAAGACTTTCACTACTGATGTGGACAAGAAGTTAGAAGAAGGCCAGAAAAATATAAGGATTCTGTAGACAGAGCTTCAGAAATTTGGTGAGTCTCTCCAGTCAGCAGAAAGAGTCTTTTGCTATAGCACTGGAGCTGGGAAACTTTAATAAGCCTTGACCACTTGTGATGACATCTTAAACAAGACCAGACCCTGGCTGAGCTGCAGAAATAACATTATGCTTGTGAAACTAGACCTTTGGAAGAAGGCAGCTTGCATTGCCGAGCAATATCACACTGTGCTAAAACTCCAAGGCCAGGCCTCCTCTACCATAAAGAGCCCTGGTGCCAACCAGGAAACCCAGTAACCAAACCATCAGCCCCCAGGGGAGAAACCATTCCTTCCAAACTTACTTCCTTGAGTACCCACCTGTCAAAGTTCAACATATTGCAGCCCTTATGCACGGATTCTGTGCTCACAGGGCTCCCCTTTACTCAAATCTGAGCCTTTTGGCAAACGCTGTGGGGAAGGAGACGGAGTCATTACTATGAGAAAAGTCTGTTGCCTCTGCTTAATGAGTAATTTTCTTGAGCTTGACCATAACCTGGAGATCTCTCCAGGATACAGTATTAACATACAAGTATTCCTCCCCCATTTTGTATGTAATATGTATATAATCTTGTTTGTTTCTCACTTATGGTTTCTATGCACACAAAAGAACATATATTAAGTAAAGATATTAATATTTTTTATTTGAATTTTCATTTGAAATTTAGCAAGATCATTCAAACAAATTATATTAGCATCAAGAAGACTGAAAATACTACTCAACCCCAACCCCATGTGACCCTGCACAGGATGGCAGGGGAGACCAAATCGTGTAAAGCCAACCAAAAAGGCTTGGTAAGGAACTAACTCAAAATGCCTCAGATTTTCTGGGAACAAGAATGAGAAGAAGTTGGATTCTGAATGCAGAATGATACATAGCATCATCTACTATACAAATTGATTAAGTCAGTCATTACCTCCTATTGAACACAAATAATGCAGGTCTGAGAGAACAGCATAAGAATGATGATTCCGAGGGAGCTTTGGTGGCCTAGTGGCAAGAAGTTGCACTGCAATCCCAGAGGGGCACAGTTTGAATACACCAGATGCTCTGCTGGAGAAGGAGGGACAATCTCCTGTACCAGTCAGATCTGATTTGATGGTACACAAACAAAAAATTAAAATAATTTAAAAAAAAATGAATGATGATTCCTTTGCCTAGATAGATGAAGAGTGAGAAAATATTGAGATAAGGAGGGAAAAGAAACACAATTACAAAAACATGCTTATTAAAAAATTTAATTGAAATGAGTTCATTCTTAGTCTGTACAGTCACAAAAAAAGTTCATGAATTTGTAGTACCCCTCTCTCCTTGCTTCACTTTGGCTGAGGCACAGGTAACACCATGAGAGATATTTGGGGGGGTGGGCTATCAGCAGTTCCCATGCTCTGAGAGGCCGTTTACTTTTTTTTTTTAGTAAACCACAATAAACTCTATTTTAAAACTAAAATAAAATTAAGCATGAAGAATTAAGAACAGCTAATAAGAGCCAGGAGAAAGAAAGAGATAACAGGTGCAAATCTCCTGGGTTAAGAAAGAGTTTTAGTGTTATGGAAATTGCCAGCAATCTGGGAATCTTCAGCAGTAATGATAAGGGAGGTGCTTGAAGTAAGGTTGGAGAGTTAGGCAGGTAGGTAAGAGGCTGAAGGTAGACTCAGGAACTTGAATATTTTTTAAGTAGAGTTAGAAGTCATTTAGGGATTGAGATAAGGAGTGAAGCATGAAATATTTCTGTTGTTTTTATGATAATAATGGATTGTCCATGGCAAATAGTTTGGGTGGTTTTGGGAGGACAGAGGGTCAGCAGAGCTGTCATTTAGGCAAACATTGATATGTTCTAGGCAACAGATGATGATGACTGGTTCAGATGGTGGTGGCAGAAACGAGGAAGAGGCAAACAGAGGATCACTAAAGTTCAATAGAACTTACAGACTGAATGTTATGAAAGGCAGAAATTATGGGTAACTCCTTTTATTATGACTTTATCCCATCAACGAGTGATGATGTGCTTTTTATTTGGAGGTAAAATCAGAAGGGATGGAAGGCAGTTGCAGTGAGAATGAGTTTGGAAACAGAAAAATGTAAGAATTACACTTAAAAAATTATAACACTGATATATTTATGAAACATCTAATTAAAGACATCATCTTTGGTTATATAGTTAAATATATGCTGAATTAAAAGCATAGTAATTATAGTAATATTAAAGTTAAAAGCAACCATTACTTTGTCACTTACTTGAGACAGGTCAACAGGAAAGATCAATTGCTAGAAAAAGATGTCATGTTAAAATTCAGAGCCAACAGAAACAAGAGAAATGCTTAGTTAGAAGGATTGACACAACAGCTGTCATGATGGACTCAAACAATTCTGACAATCACGAAGAAGGTACAGAACCAGGGAATGTTTCATTTTGTTATATATGAGATACAAGGACTCCAAGTCAGCTTGGTAACAACAATCTTTAATTCTATAATTGAACCTAAAACCAGATAAGAGAAATGAAGGTATAAATGTGGGAATATCTTCATTAAGTAGATGGCATTGACAAATGTAAATTTCTAGTTTTATGGTTTAAGAGGCCAGAAGTCCAAATTCTCTAAGGTAAGGGGTTTTCTCCATGTTGGCTCACAGTTTAGGAAATAGGTCTTCGTCTCTTCTCACCATATGTAGACCCAACAGTTTTTGGAGTTTTCCATGCTAATCTCATTCTTCCCCTGATCTAGAAGGTTTCCTGTGCAGGAATCTAGGTGCAAAAGATGTGCCCCACTCTCAGCTCTTCTTTCTTGCTGGTTGTATGTCCTAATCTTTGATTACTTCTCTTGCCCTCTACCTCTTAGAAAAGAAAAGGTGTTGCTGGCCACATCACAGATAAAATTCTCTTACATTGTTATCAGGGCTGTGACTGGACTAAGACCATTGCATCTCACACTTAATTCTCTGACAACTATTGGATTATCAGATCATGGTGGATCATTACATAAATGCTTTATTATATCATTACACAACTGTACTGTCAAACAAACCATTGAGAATCACTACCCAATCAAGTTGCAATACATATTTTGGGGAGACAACTGGAATTCATTACAAATGGTATTATGAAGTCATTATGGATGAATCCATCTAGAGAGCAGTGATAGAGATAAGGAGAGAACCTTAATGAAGATAAGTATACCTATATTCATTGCAGCATTATTCACAATAGCAAGAAGAAAGAAATAACCTAAATTCCCATAACCAAATAAATGGGTAGAGAAACTGTGGTATATTCGCACAATAGAATATTATGCATCACTGAAAAAATTTATAAAATATATCACAGGAAAATCTAGAAAGCATTAAGCTGAGTGAACTAAGACTTTTGAGGAGGAATACTGCAAAAGATGATTATTATAAAAATATAAGGATAACTAGTAAGATGTACATAAATCCATAAGGGCAAAGGGAAAGGAGCAAAGATATGGTAAATGGGCAGGGGAGAAATCACTAGCATCACAGAATTTGGTGGATGGATGGGGTGGTGGTGAAGGAGTTAGGAAAGATCCAGTGGGGACCTAAAAAGATGAGTAAATAGTAGGCATAGGTCAATGGTGATTCATTTCCTAAAACACAATGCTATGAATTTTTGTATGAAACTCAATATGAATGAAGGAATATGTGAATAACAATGCACCTAAATGAAACACAATGCATGAGAATTCTGCATGCAAACAATATAAATAAAATTTAAAATATATCTAGCTTCGAGAGTTTGGTTATGGCTGCGTTTGCTGGCCCTGCGAAGCCCCTCTTGTCACTGAACCCGCAGGAGCAGACCAAATTTCAGAAGCAGGTGGCACAGATCCACAAGGGCACGACGCAGAAAGAAAAACTTACTCCTGGAGTTGTCTATGTTGGTCACATACCTCGAGATCTTTTTGAACCCCAACTCAAGTCATATTTCTCCCAGTTTGGCACTGTTACGAGACTTAAATTGTCCAGAAGTAAAAAGACAGGAAATAGTAAACGTTATGCTTTTGTGGATTTTGAGTCTGATGATGTTGCCAAGATTGTTGCTGAAACAATGTACAACTACCTTTTTAGTGAAAGACTCTTGAAGTGTGATTTCATGCCACCTGAGAAGGTACATGAAGAACTTTTCAAAGATTGGGATATTCCGTTTTCAAAACCATCAAATCCTGCAGTGAAACTATATAATAAACACCGAACACGTACAGAAAAGCTATGGATGGAAAAGAGATTTAAACACAAAGAAAAATTACTGAGAAAAAATATTAGCCGATAAAGGAATCGATTATAATTTTCCTCCATTGGTTTTACCCAAAAAGGAAAGAAGTGTCACCAACAGTGATCTTCAGAACTGTACAGATAGCAAGGACTCCACACCCGTCTGTACACCATTTTTGGAGAGGCGAATATATATCTGAAGTGGCTACACTGAATGATAATGATGAAGATAATGATGAAGATAATGAAATAATGTTCAAACCTGTTGTCAGTGTAAAAGAAGAAACACAAGAAACAGAAACACCTACACATTCAAGAAGTAAAAGAAGAAAGAACAAACAGTAATTTTGAATGTAATATGAGTGTATTTTGAAAAAATGTAGTGGTTTTGTTACTAGGATTAACTCTTGACATTTTGCTACATACAGATGTTGGCACAGTATTTGGAGGAAGAGCATTTTCTCAAGTTAAGCAATGCAGTCAGACTTGTTTATCCATGGTGAGATGGAGGGGCTTGTGGTCAGCCAGTGCTACCTCTTGGTTTGCTAGACTTCCTGTTTCCTTTGCAGTAGTCTTATTTGTCCTTAAATACTATTAGTGGCCAGCAGATAAACTTCTAAAGTTATTCCTATGTACGTGAAACAAGTAGTTTTTGCCTTTTCAGCTGTTGATTGTGATTCCCTGAAATGTGTTTTTTTGTGAGGTAGGTGCTGTCCAATTCGGTCCAATGCATAGCTGTCCTGTATATAACAAAATAAAGTCCTGCACCACCCTCACAATCTCTGCTCTACTTAAACCCATTGAAGTACATCGTCCTGAGGGTCTCCCTCTTTTTCATTGGCGTTCTGTTTATCCTTCCTTCTGAGAAGCACTGTGACTGCATTTTTACCAGGACAGATTGATTTATTTTGGTAAACTGTGGCATATTCAATTTTCTTCACCAATACTGTAATTCAAAGGCATTAATTACTTTATCTCCCTTATTCATTGTTAAGCTTCTGCATGCATATGAAGTGGTTGAAAATACCATGACTTGGTCAGCACACTTTGGTCTTTAAGTCACATTTTTGCTTTTTACCACTTTAAAGAGATCCTTGGTAGCAGATTTTTCTGTCAGTCACTCTTAAATTCCTAAAAACATCCAATGCTCTAAAGCATTTTTTTTTCTGGCTAAGAATTAATAAACCTTTAGTAAAATAAAATACTGTGCTAAATATTCTGATATCAAATACAATTTAATGTAAAGTCCAACCTAAGCACTCAGTGTGTGCACTGAGTTGTTGGGTGAGTGGAGAACTACTTGTCTTTTTGAACTGTTGATAAACTTTGTGCATGTCCCTTTGGTTATCTTTGAGGCAAAGTGTCAGGTGAGTGTGTTCACACAAACATATTTTGTTTGTGTGAAAGTGATGTGCTTTATCTTTCAAAATCATGTCTTCCACAAATGTTTTTTTCAGGAACTACTCTTCACTGATGATGCATCAAAAACTAATTAACTTCTGCTGTGATCCATGAGATTTTCTTCAGTGATTTTCAAGAGTATATCCTGAGACCTTTCTTTTTAGTGTAATGTCTCAAGCTTGCTATCATGATCTTGCTCTTAATGGAAACTCCATGTGGTAGAATTAGGATAGGCTGTAGAGGAGGTCTTTGATTCAACAGTGATGGATTTAATTTATGATAATAGATTCTAAAATACTAGTTTAATACAAGAAGTTCTACACTCAATCAGATTAGATATGTTAGAACACCTGGCCCAAATTTACCTGCAAGAGGAAGTAGTTCTCTACCCCAAAGGATGTTGTTGTTGTTGTTGTT
>NW_006399921.1:2416262-2431953 GCF_000299155.1 Elephantulus edwardii | reverse complement strand
TTTCATGAAACAACATATGAGCAAGAGCCTATGGTGATGAAAGAAGAAGTTCAGGCTGCTTGAAGGAAATGGCAAAAAATAAGGCTCCAGGAATAGATGGTATACCAATTGACGTATTTCATTTAACAGATGCTGCCCTGGACGTGCTCACCAAGTTGTGCCCAAAGGATAGCAGTCTTAAATTATAGACCAGGCTTAACATGTCTGTTTTTTTATTATTGTTAAACTAAGAGTGGTGTTTTCTCATTTGCATTGGAAAGAAAAATATTTTGTAACCATAAATAAAAGTTTATTAAATGCTTGTTTAAAAAAAAAATCTTTAGCAAATGGGGGGGGAGGGGGGAGGTGCGGGGACAAGGGTGCAACAATGAATGAATGGAATCCCAAAATCTCTGTAGATGTTCATTGAAATGAAAAATAAACAACCTAAATAAAAAAAAAATCTAAAAAAAGAATGCAGCCCAAGCTCAGTGCCAAATGCCTATGAAGATTAACCTGAAATAAGCATGAAAAAGAACGAATTAAATAACTTCCTGTTTAACTAGGAATAAAAGCATTACCATTGTGTCGATTCTGACTCATAGTAGCTCTGTGGAGCAGACTAGAACTGACCTACAGAAATTCCAATGCTGTAATCTATACAGAATTAGATTGTCTCCTCTTCTTCCCACAAAGCAATTGGTGACTTTGAACTACCAACCTTTAGGCTTGTAGTTGAAGTTTTAATCACTGTGCCAACAGGGCATTCACCTTACTACTGTGTATTTTTTTTTATGTGTTTACTGTCTTTTCCTCTCACAGGTAAGGCCAAAGACACTATCTTGTCATTGTTATTCCCCCAGCACTTAGAGCAAATACTTTTTGTATGCTTATTTGACTCTTATTTTTGCTATATTCATGAGACTTGAGACTGACTCCTAACAGATCGTCATTCAATCCTTGTTGCTCCCTCTACTTTCATGTCTGCAGAATAAACATCTGAAGTCCTTAATCCTGACTAAAACGTGACAAAGAATCTACTTTGCTCAGACCCATATGGAGAGGAGAAATGTTCATCTGTCCAAGGTTGACCTTCCCCCACCACCAGCTTTGCTAAGAAAATTAAAAATTCAAGAACTTACTTGAACAAAAGGAAGAAAGGATTTAACTCAAACACGTGTAAGAAGTCTGGACCTCAGCTTATTCCTTTCCTGGGAACATCAGTAAAGCAGATCATCAATCAAAGCAGAGCAGATGTTACTGGAGAATTTTTAAAGAAAAAACTGGACTTCCTCATTTTTTTTCTATCAGGTTGTTACTGCCTATTTTTCAATGGTGTCTTTTTTCTTGATTTCTGTCTTGTTAGAGCCACATACAGTATCTAGAAAAAAAGTAGCAAAAGAAATCCTCACTCATATTAGAAATGCACTTTTCCTTCTCACACGACTCTCAACTTCCCTTTCTGGGGCCTGGGGTAAGAAAAGAGTCTCTGGGCAGTGCAGATAACACATTTATCTGTTAATTAAAGGTTGCAAGTTTGAGTCCACCTAGGAGCGCATTGAAAGAAGACCCTCTGAATCTATTTCCAAAAACTTAGCTACTTCTGTTTTGACAATCAAGAGGTCACCATGAATCACAGTTGACTCAACAACAACTGGTAAAATGGGAATGAAAAAAAAATTAATCTTTATTACAAAAAGGGTGAACCTTAATGGTTAAGCATATCAGCCAAAAATAATAGAGTGAATTTCTAAAACATATATTTGGAATATTCAATCCCTCCCTTCTGTCAAAACAAAATCCCACAATAATAGCCAATTTGCAAAACCAATATTAGAACTTAGGCCATCAAAGAGAATTGAGTTCAAAATCTGTCATATTGACTATGGCTCTTGGACAAATTACTTGTCTTTCACCTAGAAGGTGTGGCTGTAACACTTATTATGCAATTTTATGAGGTTTAGGTATGAAGCACAGCGAGCTGGTAAACAGCATAGCTGAGAGAAACAGAATAAAGAAAGATGCCCAATTCCTACAGTGCTATGACTTCAAGAACCCTGAAGACAGAAATGCAATAATAGCAATAGATGTAAATTTTAATTATTTATATGTGTTGGACACTCAAAGAAGTATTATCATGATACAAGCTAAAAAGAAAGTATTTAAGGCATAGAAGGGTTTTAAAAGGTTCTTGGTTTGGGTTGTGTAATTTTTTTTTAATTAAAAAGGCATTCAGAGTGGGGCTGCATTTCACACCCACGTGTTGGTACTGCAGAGTTCTGTGCTTTGTAATTACAAATACTGCTTCATAGTTATAAAGAAGCAATTACATGGGAATTAAGATACTTGGGTCCTAGTTTTAGTTTCCTCCAAATTAAGTTATTTAACCTCACAAAAATCACTCAATTTTTCTGGCCTTCAATCTTCCTGATTATAAAATGCTCTGGACACTCTTAGGTGGTAAAGTCTCTGTTTCTTCTACAATCCTGTGGCTCTGTGGGTTATGATTGCTTTAATCCGAGTAAAGTCATCCACCAAGATCATGCAGTTCTTCCAAAGTGATGAACAACTTGACTGAGAGAAGCAAAAACCACAAAAGCCCGGAAGATGGAAACCATGAGCGTCTGAAAATCTCATACATCCCAAAAGGGCTAAAAGCCACTTCTGCCTTTCAACCCCAGAAATAAGGAGTGGTATTTTTCAACACTAATTATGAGAGATATCATAGAGCTTCTCCAGTTCATCATCTTGACAATCCTGATAGAATTTTCTGTTGAATTCAGTCGCTTACGACTCTTAGCGACCCCATGTAACAGCCCTAAACTCTGCTCTGTCCTGTGCCAATCGCACTGTCTCTGACACACCCATCCTGATTACCCCAGTCACTGAATCAATCCACCTCATAGAGGGCCTTCCCCTCCTCTGCTGTCCCTCCACCCTCCCAAGCATGATGTCCCTTTCCAAGGACCGGTCCCTCCTTACAACATGTCCAAAGTATGTCAGACGGAGCCTCAGGATCCTTGCCAGCTAACAGATTCTGTCCTGGACCTGCTTACCAAGTTGTGCCAAGAAATCTGGAGAACAACCACTTGGCCAACTGACTGGAAGAGATATATATTTGTTCCCATTCCGAAGAAGGGTGACCCAACAGAGTGTGGAAACTATAGAACAGTATCATTGATTTCACAATGAAAGCAAGATTCTACTGAAGATTATCCAAAAACGACTGGAACAGCACATTAGCAGAGACTGGGTTTAGAAGGGTCGTGGTACTAGGAATATTGTAGCTAATGTTAGATGGATCTTAGCTGAAAGCAGGGAATACCAGAGGAATGTCTGTGTTTCATTGATTATGCAAAGGCGTTTGATCGTGTGGATCATTTTATATTACAAGTAAAAAAAAAAGAAAAAGGTGATGTTGAGGTCAAATCTAGAAAGCAGTCAAAGGCATAATCGCAGTTTTGTGGCCAGTCATTACAACTACTTGTTACAACTATGAAAAAACAGGCAGATAGATATCTAGAAAACAGCAGTCATGTGGCAAAACCAAGACTGGAAGCTAGATGTTTAACTTTAATGTGTTTATCCTTTCTTTTGACTTTTCCCCTTTAATTTAAGACTATCAAATAGGAATCAAAGAACAGATTTTTCTTCATTCAAAAAGACCAGATATCAAGTGTTTGGGCCTAGCTTGATAGTGCTTCCCCCATTAAACAGTAATGATTAAGTTCCATCAGAAAAAGGCTGACAGAAAAGCTGTGTCATGGCTTCAGTTTAAATTGTTGAAGCATCAGAATTATATGGTACTTTTATTATCTTGTGGAACGTATGTCCCTGGGGTACTCCTTTGAGTTCAACTAAAATGACAGTTTAATTCTCGGTAAATGAGTGCTAATTAAAATGCTGGGGGAAAGACTGTCATAATTGAATAATGAGAATAATGCAGCATGCATTTGTTTAAAGGCTCTTGTAAGCTGAATTTAGGGAGCAAGAAATGGTCTCTAGGAGCGCACGGGCAAAACCAACTATCTGCAAAGCCTTATTAGATTGTGTATTCACCAAGTCTATGTCTTGAATCTGTCAGTCTCTCTCTGTCACTGCTGTGAAGTTGATTCTAACTCAGAACAACATTTCACCACCTTTCTAAAGCTGTAAGTACTAACAGGAGGAGATGGCCTGTATTGTTTCTGTGGTGTCACTTGTACTGGTAGATTCATGCCACTGGTGAATCTCAGTCTTTGAATTAGCAAATTAACTTGCTAAGAACTACATCACCAGTGCTCCCTTCATCTTAGGCAGGACTTGCTTTAGAATTCCCCTGAGAGTCTAATTCTTACCATTCATCTCTTAGAAAATATTTGTGATAGGAGTTCTAGTTGTTGTATTTTTTAAAACATGGGTTAGAGTGGGGAATGATTGTATCATTACAAATGCCAAGAAAAAGTGTTGGACTTCAGTGATAGTGAAATCCATTTCTGATTTACTCTTAGGCTAGTAGCTCTGATGGGCTCAAAATTTTAAATCTCTAGAATGTAATAGTACTTGACATAACAATGGTATTATAAAACCATAGCATTAGATAAGACCAAGATTAGAAGAGTTGAGAAGGAAGCAATGTGGTTTAGTGGAAAAAGCAAAGGAGTCTCATCTTGGTCTTGCCAGTAATTCCAATGTAAATAATTCAGATAATTATTCACAGAATGTAAATAATTTAGCCTAGATCTTCATCCCTTAGTTAAACCTGTTTGGAATATTAGGTGAGACAAACCTTTAAAGAAAATAAAATTGCTTTTTTTATAGATAAACATGTATATAAAAACAAGCTTTATATGTGTTATATATATATAAACAAACTTTATATGTATTATACAAGTATACAATATATATAAACATGCTAATAATTGTTTGACAGATATGAAAAGTATAAGCCTTTTTATTATTTGTCCTTCAGTTCAGGTAGCTATGGTAGAAATTCATTTTAACAGATTAGATCCATTTTGTTCAGGCTCATTGTGGTACTATATAATTAGTAAAGTCTGAATTATCCCCAAATACAAAATTTATCCTTAATCCTACACAATGTCCAATTTACAGACTATCCCCTACCCCCAGCTGCTGAGATAATTGGATTGACTCACATGCTTCTCAGTTTCTAACGTTTCCTTTTGCGCGTCCATTCTAGTAATAGTTAATTTCAAAGGCTTCAGGATTGTATTGAATCCAACCTATTCAATGAGTTTCTGTCTTGCCCTCAAAGATCTATGGGAAAAATAAATTCTATAACCTCCTTCCATGCCTAACAACTTTTACAGTGAGTGAATTCTGTACAATCTGAATCCCTTGATTGTGAAAAAATGTCCTCAGGGCCACCCATTGGGAGGCCTCCCATACACTTATTAATCCAACACAGCTTCGAGGCCTTGACAGCTCCAGTGGTGCTGCTTAGACACCCCCCTTATGAATATGCAAAGACAATCTTTCACTTACAAAAGAAACTGATATAGCCATTATGGCCTGTGGTTAATCAAACCTCCATTCACTTCCCTCTGCTTTGGGAACCGTCATCAAGAAAATGTGTTGCTAAGCAAACTTAGCAGCAAGGACCAGGTTCCTGTAAAACTGATTGCCTGGAGGCCAGCTCCCTTAGAAGTAAGCATCTCGGCCTTTTCAGCTTCTAATTTGATTTCCTATAAAACTCAAGCTCGCTATTCAGTTAAAAGAAGATTGGAAAGTTGCTCACACATTCCTCATTTTAACAAGTTAGCATTTAAACACACACACACACACACACACACTCCCGCCAGGTCTTTCTACTTGCTTCTGTAGCTGCTTCTTGGAAATTGTCCAGGCTTAGGCCAAGGAGATGCATAATACAGAAGCTGCTGACTTTCCAAGCATCTGGTGAATTCACAACTTTCATTGAGCCTTACATAATATATCATCAATATTCATTGTTTCATAGACATCTATCTTAGTCATGCCTACCTCCCCCAAGAAACACCATCAAGAGAAAATATAAAGGGCATCATACTGCAAATTCTAATTCTCCTCCTACCTTTGAAACTAATTTGAAGTGTGACCTTAAGAGATAGTAAACTATCTGCACCATAAATTTTGTCACTCTAAAATAGAAGAATCATGCTTTATGTGACACAAAAGTGAGGTTTTACAAATAGTTGGGTATCTTTCATAAATTGCCTTGATTAACAGAAGACTTCATGTAGTTAGTGAAAAACACCTGTGTTGTAGGATAGAGGTGCTCATTTTCTTGAATGAATGGTGGACCAGTGATCTCAATTTCCCTTTCCAAGCAACAATTTTAGTTTGCATTTGGAAAGGGATTCAGGAAGATGCCATTGCCCCATTATTTAGAATGGGCTTCTAATATAAACAATGAAACAGATCAATCTCAGTGTTATTAAATACCTTTTGGGGCAAGCACTAAAATCGGTGATTCCTGTGGGTTACAAATGATGTCAGCCAGCACTCATATTTGATTTTTTAATATTGAGATTATTAATAATTTCAGCTTACTCCGTTCTACAATCAGCACCCTTGATACCAGCAATCAGGAAATCAAAAGACAGATTGCATTGGGAAAAACAATTGTCAAAGACCTCTCCAGAGTGTTAAAAAGTGATGATGTCCATCTAGAGACTAAAATGCACCTGAACCAGGCTGTGTTGTTGTTGTTGTTGTTGTTATGTGCCGTCGAGTCGCCTATGTACATAGGGTCGCTATGAGTCGCAGGCGACTCGACGGCACATAACAACAACATGGCCTGGTTCATAGATATGAACCAGGCCATAGGCTTTGCAATTACTTGCTACACATCAGAAAGCTGAATAATAAATAAGGAGGACAGAAAAAGAATCAATGTCTTTGAGTTGTGGTGCTGAAGAAGAGTACTGAACATACCATGGACTGTCACAAAAACTACCAGGCCTGTCCTGGAGAAGGTGAAGCCAAGTTTCTCCTTGGAGGAAAAAATTTGAAGCTTTGTCTCACGTACTTTGCGCATATTGCCAGGAGGGACCAGGTTTTGGAAACGAACATCATGCTTGAAAGGTAGAGAGGGACAGCACAGGAGAAGAAGATCCAGGATGAGATAGATCAACACGATCTGAGATAATGATAGGTGTGTTGGAGACAGTGAGATTGGCTTAGGATAGGGCAGAGCTATTGTGCATAGGGTTGCAGTTAACTTGATGGGACACAACAACAACAAAAATATTGCTTTTACCCTAGGCTATTTCCACGTAATAAAGTTGAACAGAAAATAGCATTTTTGCTTCAATTTAAGGTATGTCTAAGACTTTAAGCTTTGCTTGACTCTTAGCTTCTTGAGAACAGGAACAGTATGAATAGTCAGGCATCATGTTTGATACATATGAAGTTATGATTAACCATTGTTCAGTAAATAAAAAAGAAAATGGTCAATTTTCTATTTTATACCAGTGTAATGATGACCATAGGCCAATTTTTGTCAGAATATGGTAAAAAAATCATCAGAGGACTTGTTATAAAATGAGAGAGCCTCTATTTTGAGGCTTACTGAATCACATACTCTCTGAGAGGGGTTAAAAAATCTACAATTTTAACAACTTCTAGTGCATTATATGGTTAAGGAACTTCCTTTCTTTTTGACTGACAAATATCATAACTAGCTTTTCTGGAAATTCAGCAAATGATCTAACAGCAATGAACTCTTGTTCAAAAGGCTTAATCGCTAATTTCTGGTTTCAGTGTTTATATGTGACATTCCAAAAGGCTATCAGTAGTGTCAACAACTGGGGAACTATTTGATGCTGAATTTATTTCTGATGTCAGCTATATCAAATCAATTTCTCCTGTATTTGTTTTGCCACTTGGTTGATATGGATTGATTATTTAAGATTTTCCAATAAAAAGATACTAACCCCCTGCATCAGTTGTGATATTTGTGTTTCATGTCCTCATGAGATTAAAAGCTATGCTTTTTCTTTTGTTTTGTTTATTCCATTCATTTATTGGCTTGCAACATGGTCTGACCCATGCTTACCCTTTCAATGAACTCTTGGCATTTTTTCCCCTCTTCTCTTCTCAGAAAACTGTACAAGATCTCTACCTGTTTTAGCTGCATTTTATGAAAAGGGTTCTTTACGAATCTCTTACGGATTTTATATTTAGTCATGAGTAAATGTGTGATGGTACAATATAATGAATATTTGGATTTCCATTCCTGAAAGATATCCACTTCAGGGGCGCCATAGCATAGCTTTCTAAAAAAGCTTTTGTCTAATAACAGTTGATATGAATCAGTTTCTTCTAAGCCTTCAGTGAAGTTTTCCATCCAATCTTCTTTCTCAGAATTGACATGCCTGGCACTTCTGTCAACACTGTATTCCCAGTCTCTGTGACATGACTGAAACTCCTCAAGGGTAAGGAATGACAGTGTGTCTTCTTTCTCTTTCATCTCACTCTCTGTCTCTGGCAAAAGGATCAGGAAAAATCCAGGATAATGTGCAATCTTATGCAGGTGATAAATCAGCCATTTGAATTAGTCATTAAGCCTAACTCAATTTCTCAGGACTTAAAAGTCCAGAAAGTTGCAATTGAAGAGGATGGGGAATAGACACGGCAAAGTTGTTGGAAGTACTGCTTTGCCAGGACCACCCCTGGGTCTCTGAACAGCTCCCAAGTCCTTCCTGATGGACCAAGTTTCCCCTCTCTAATGGTACGATTCTTCTCTACTTCCTAACCTACACCCTGGCTATGTGGAGGTTTGATCTATCAAACTGTTAATCTATCATTGCTGGGGATCTATCTGTTTTCTCCTATTAGTTCATTGTCACCTTGGTCCTAAAATGGTCTGAACTGCTCCTCTTCCTCAGCATTACAATGGCTTCATTAAGTTCTAGGGGGAAAGTTATCTTTTTCTAGGTCTTGTAGGGAGTGCTGATGGTATATTTAGTAGATAACTGAATGGCTGACCCAAAGGCCTGGCTCTCTAGTGGTTTGTATTTACTAGTAACACATGAGAAAAATAGACAATTTTCTCCCATGCAATTCACAGCTTGGACACCAACTTGACATTTAGCCCTGGAGTTGTTCTGACTTGACAGCAATGAAGGAGTTCTAGGTCTGTCACAGTGGCTCTAGGATAAAAATTAGTTTATCTGATTTGTGCTTTCAGTTAATTTAATTAAAGAAAAGAAACAAAAAATACATACAATTAACATTCTATGACTCTGTGTTGAAGGGCTTTGTGTTCTTGATTAATCAGGGACCCTGGACAAGGAGAATGAAGTGACTATTCCACCAGTTGGTCTAGTCCCAGGGCTAGCCATTGGCACTGCTGCGGTATCCTGTTCGATCCTTGCTCCTCCTGCTATGGCCTCCAGCAGTCTGCCTAGGTAGATCCAACAGTCCCTGAGCCCTCTGGGCCATCAACTTGATGAGACTTAGCCACATTCTGTCACTGAGACGAAGGTAAGCTCCTTGCAGCAAGCTAGTGAATTTTCCAATTAAATCAGAGAACCCAAATTGGAGCCAATGAATGTTTCTGACTCAGCTAGCCCCAGGGAGATAGTGACTGCCAGAAGGTGGTTCACAGCCACTCTTTGTAAAATTCATTTCATGTTACTTTAAAGATGTGAAAAAGACCAAGTCTACCAGCTTCTGATGTTTGACAAAACAGACTGCTGTTGGATCATATTTGAAAAGACAGCTGTATCCGAGGGTGCCAGGAAAAACCTTCCAAGGCAATTGAGTTTCACAAAAAAAGAAGAAAAAATCTTACTGCCACCACATAAATTGTGACTCATAGTAACCCTATGGGACTCAGAAGAATTGTCCCATAGGGTTCCCAAGGTTGTCAATCTCAACTGCTGATCTTCTGCTTAGCAATTGAACACTCTAAGCAGTATATCTCAGAACACTGCTTAGTGTGAATCTAATCCCACAGAACCTAATGGCAATTTATATGCGCTGTGGATTATTTCACTTCACATTTGCTCATTCATTCATCATTCGTTCCCCAGTCATCCAACAATTATTTACAGAGCTCCAGAAATAGCTAGGTTTACTCTGTGCACAAGGATCCATGGTGGCACAATGGTCTTATTCTTGGCCACAAACCAAATATACAGGAAATTTAAACCCATCAGCTGTTCTGTGAGAGAAAGTTGCAGTAGCACAGCCCAAGACCTCCAGGCTTGGAGGCTCGGTGAGGAGGCAACTCTATCCTGCTCTACAGGGAGAGTATACACTGGACTTGACACAACGGCAATGGGTGAGGTGAACGTGACTCTACACTTAAAGGCCGTTGGTGGTTCAGTGGTGGAATTTTCACCTTCCATGAAAGACGCTTGGATTTAAATCCAACCAATGCACATCGTGTGTTGGTATCACCCATCTATCAATTGAGGCTTGTGTGTGGCAATTTTATGGAACAGGGTTCAAGAGACCTTCTAGAATAATATGACAAGTCTGGCAATCTACTTCATCAGATCAATCAATGAAAACCCATGGATTGCAACAGTCTGTCCCAAAAGCAATCATGAGGATGACATAGGGCTAGAAAGCATATCATTCAATTGTGCCTGGAGTCACCAATAGTTAACAGCAAAAACAATCTGTGCTGGGGAGCTCTGGTGGCAAGAAGCTTCACTGCAATCCCAGAGATATGCGGTTTGAATCCACCAGATGCTCTGCCGGAGAAGGGGCGGGGGGCAATCTCCTCCTGTACCAGTCAGATCCAATTAGATGGTACACACACAAAATAAAGAAAAAAAATAAATCTGTGCTTATATCTGTCCTACGTGTTGAGTACACACTGTCCTGGTGGTGGTGGTGCCAGGTGCCATAGAGTTGCTGTGACCCATAGTGAACCTACGAACAAGATTGAAAATGTGTCCTGTCTTGCACCACATCGGCCAGCTTTGATATGCTCAAGCGTGACACTGTCTCAACCATTACAAGCCTGCAAACTAGTGGCCAGTTGTGGCTGTGCCTTGGACTTCCTCATGTGCCAGTTTGAAACTTTCCTGAAAGATCTGCGTGATATGATTCTTTCCAAACATAAAAAGCAATATAGTAAATGCTATTTAGTTTTTTTAGATGAAAATAAAGTGGCAGAATGAAGTAAGCATTTATATCCTGCACTTAAAGTCAAATAGAAGTTTCTAAACCAGAAAGTTTTTAAGATAAGTCTAAGCTAAAAATTGAACTAACATTGCTCATCTAATCTGGTGTTTTCTTTAATCCTTGCTTGAACCCCTTACAAAAGAAATGCTGTAAAAATGATGAGTTTTATGACTAGAAAGGAGTTCACTTGGGCTGTGCCTACAAAGGAAAAAATAATAAAACAAACACATAATATGATCTCTACTCCTTCCACTTAGCTGTAGTTAATATTTTTGGCAATCTTTGTCTTCTAGATAAAGTCTTAGACAAACAGTGAGGGCAAAAAATATCTCAATATTGAACACAGAAGTGCTTTACACACTGTCCTCATCTGTCCCCACTGGTTACAAGGATAGATGTCCTTCTTACTGGACGGTTACTAAGAGTCTCCTTCACTCTAACTGCAATGTAATCCTTAACAATTGCAAAGATATGTGGTTCAAACCCACCAGCTGCTATGCAGGAGAAAGAGAGACACTCTCCTTCATTGCAATGTACTGCTTTTCAAAACCTGCTGGAGGGTCAGCTGTGGGTTGGTTCTAATTCGACAGTATATGACAACAGCAACTAGTGACAGCAAACTAGAACTAGAGGAGAAGGGACAGTGAAAAAAGAGGCTTTTAAAGCCAAGCATATTGACAAGAGGTGTAAAAGCTGATAATAAAGCAAGAGGAAATGACTATTAGGCATCCAGCTGATCTTAGTAGTTAATGGTCTTAATGATACTTGAAGTTTATTAAGCTTCGTGTCTGACCAATGAAATAGGTAAAAGCCAAGAGAAGTTAGGTTCAAGTAGACAACAATGTGCTAAATGTTTGAGAGACTATTGCCACAAAAAAAAGTAAATAAAATTTGCTCATGTGTGAACTCCAAATTATATTTTAGAATGGCAGCTTGTAACATTTGTTACAGTTGTAGGACATACATTAAATTCTGTGATATTCATGTCATCACTGTATGCAATAAAAATTAAGTATGTATTCATTTATTCACTTGCCTTTTCACCTACTCTTTTGTTAATAAGGTCAGAGTACCTCTGTGTTCCAGGTGTTGTGCTACACTGTTATCCCACACTGTCTACTGTGGTAGTCCCCAGTTATGTATGGGGTCACTGGATACACAAAGAGGTTATGCTAGTTTGTCAACCTAATAGAACAAGGATATGGTGCTCAACTTTGAGGAGCTCTGAATTGGGGAATAGAAGAAGGCAGTGGAGAACAATAGATAGGCAAGAATCAATGAATAAACAACAAATATAGTGCAATAGGAAAATTGCTTCTCACATCATCCTTTCCTATTTGTTCAGCCATGTGGGCCAATGTCTGCTAGAAATTGGAAATGAGGCCCCAGGAAAGGAGCCTACTTCCCTAACTACCACAATCCATGTCTATGACAAAATGCAGGATATCAAACTTCTGTTTTAAAATCAACAAGACAGACCCTCGTAGGAGTTCACCTGGAGTGTGTCAATACCTCATCAACCCAGACACTGTCAACTGCAAGGCAACAGTGAATTTCAACAGAAGACCCATGCAGGGGAGTCTATTCTCATAGTCAATACCTCCTTCCCTGCACTCCTAAAATCAGGCCTATTGAATTAACAAGATAGACATCCTAGAGAATCAATTTGCCTGTTTGCTCCTTCCTCTGGTCAGTGCTGAGGACTGCTCAGAGGCTTCTGTGTGATAGAAAGCAGGCAACTTTAGTGGTGGTTTAGTGGTAGGAAGTTATGCTGCCCACCTCAAAGGAAAGGTTAAAATCCACCAGCTTCTCCACTGGAGAAAGTTGGGCAATCTCCAGTGAGAATTATTGTCTCTGAAAATCCAATGAAGGGTCAGTTATGGATGTTGATTTCTATGTTCAGCTTTTTGAGCAAACACCAAACTGCCTTCCAGAGAGGTTGTACCATTTTACAATCCCGCCACAAGTACATTAGAGCTCTAGTCTCTCCACATCCTCTCCACATTTGGGCAATCTCTCCCTGTGTGATTTACTGCCTCTGAAAACCTGTCGGAGGTTCCAACTCAATGCTACACAACAACAACTACTACTGGCTTGAGATGGAATCTCGTTGGGGTTTTGATTAGCATCTCTCTTATTGCTTATGATTTTGAACATATGTTTATGTGTCTTTTGGCAACCCAAATGACTTCCTTTGTGAAAAGTCTTTCCATGACTTTTGCCTATTTTGTTTGGGTTATCAACCTTTTCCTTGCCAACACCCTGTAGTATTTTGTAAATATTTGTTATGAAACCCTTTTATGAGATGTCATTGTCCAATGCTCTTTACCAGTCTATAAATTTTCTTTTTACCCTGCTGGAAAAAAAGTTTGCAAGCATATAGAGACTTAATTTTTAGAAGGTCTTACTTGTCGATTTTTTTCTCTTTTGATTGTGCATTTCTGGCTGTGTTTGCCAGCCTATTTATACCATAGGCTAGGGCTTCCAAGTCTGGTCCTATTTTCTCTCACCGTTTATATGATTTGGGGCTTTACCCATAGGTCTCTGGCTGACCTTGAGTTGATTTTCATGTATTATGTGAGACGTGGATCCAGCTTCAGCTTTTTTAGGTAGATGTCAAGTTTTGCCAACGCCATTTGTTGAAGAGGTTCTTGTTTCCCCATTTGATAGGTTTTGTTGCTTTGTCAAATGCAAGTTTGACTGCAGGTGGAATGGTTAATTTCTGGGTTCTCAATTCTGTTCCATTGGTCTATGTGTCTGTCCTTGTACCAATACCCTGATCTTTGGTTATTATAGCTGTGTAGTAGGTTTTGAGATCAGGGAGTGCTATGCCTCCCAATTCACTTTTGTTTTTCAGAAGTGCTTTGTATATTCAGGGTCTCTTTCCTTTCCAAATAAACTTTTCAATTGCCTTTCTATCTCTTTGAAAACAGACTTTATTATCTGTATTGAGATTGTGTCAGAAGAAGCACACTTTAAACTCAAGGACACAAATGGTTAAAAGTTAAAGGAGAGAAATAATGTCGCTTATAAACACTAGCCAAACCCAGCTTGGTGGAAATCTTAATGTTATTTTTAAAAAACCCACAAAAAATACCAAACACTTTTAAAGTATTTTTAAAAATATTTTAAAAGCTGCTAGATGAAAGAATGGCAAAGATTAAAGATATTTAAAGTCACTAAAATGCCAATTAATCAAGAAGATGTCATTATCATAAACACATATGAATGAACATTAGAGTACTTCAATTTATAGAACAAATCTGAAATAATTAAACGAGATAAATAGTACAAAAATGCTTAGAAACTTCAGTATATCATTGTCAATACTGGATATAACAGCTAGAAAGAAAATCAACAAACAAAACAGAGGACTTTAGTGACAGTATAAACCTACTAGATTTAAAGACATATTTTAGAACATTTCACCCAAAACAGCACAAGATATATTTTACTCTACCATACACATACCATTATCTAAATATAAGAAAAAACTGAAAAATTTAAAAACATTGATTCAATACAAATTATTTTATCAAAGTAGGTATCAACCACAGGGGGAAAAAATTTCAAGAAAAGATGCATATAAAAATGTAAAGATGTGCAGTCAAGGTAGTGCTCAGAAAAAAATTAATAACAATTAAATGCATACATGAAGAAGAATAAAGATCTCAAATCAGCAACTTAACACAACTGCCACAGGAGCTGGAACAACTAAGAGCAAACTAAGCCCAAACCTTCTAGAAGAAAGGAAATAACAAAAATAGTAAGAGAAAGAATAAAAAATCAAAACAGGAAAGGAAATAGTATCAGTAAATCTGGAAAGTGGTTCTTTTAAAATATATTTTTTTAAAAATCCCCAAATCTTTTGCTAGAAGGACCATGAAAATAAGAAAATATATACCAGAAATGTGTATCTGTGTTTCATTGACTATACAAAGGCATTTGACTGTGTGGATCAAAACAAACTGTGGCTGACTCTGAGAAGAAGGGGAATCCCAGAACACTTGATGATACTAATGTGAAACCTATACTTGGACCAAGAGGCAGTCGTCAGAACAGAGTGACATAATGCTTGGAAAGGTAAAGGATCAGTGAAGGAGAGGAAGACTCCCGACCAGGTGAGTTGACACAATGACTGCTGCAATGGACTCTAATGTGTCAGAAAGTCTGAGGATAGCACAGAATAGGTCATGGTTCAGGTCTGTTGTTCATAGAATCACTATGGGTCATACTTGTCATACTTGACTTAAGGGTACCTAAAAACAACAACAATGTTCATAGCAGCACTATCCACAATAGCAAGAGGACGGAAACAGCTCAAATACTCATCAACAAACAGACTGAGAAACTGTGGTGCATTCACACAAAGATTCTATGCAGCACTAAAAAATAATTATTTTATAAAATAGTATATAAACTGAGAGAGTCTAAAGAGCCTCAGCCTTTTGCTGAGTAAAATAACTCAGTTTTATATGTGCTAATGCAAAACCTATACTTGGACCAAGAGGCAGTCGTCAGAACAGAGCAGCACAACACTGAATGGTTCAAAATTGGGAAGGGTGTGCGCCAGGAATGTGTCCTA
>NW_006399921.1:2379582-2415301 GCF_000299155.1 Elephantulus edwardii | reverse complement strand
AATATAGTATAAGACTATTATTGTAAAAACAGAAATATAACTTAGCAAGAGGTATGTAAATGTTCAAAAAGTGAGGGGAAATTGGAGGAGATGGAGGTAAAAGGGAAAAGAAGGGAATCATTAGGATCACAAAGGTTAGTGGATGATCAGGGTGGATGAAGGAGTAGGAACAATTCCTGAGAATTGATGGCATATTCACTGTTAAAAATAATATTTGAACATTTATCCTGAAGCACAATACTGTAACAGGATACTATCCATGCACATACAAAAAAGATCTGTTAATACAAGTATTATTTGAATATACACAGAAGCCATTAAAGCCAAAGATGAAAACATTAAGAATTTCTACCAGTTTTGCAGCCTGAAATTGACCAAATATGCAACCACAATGCATGAATAATTGGTGAGTGGCATGCAAATTTCAAAACAATAAAGAAACACTGATAATCAGAAAATATTGACTTGGTAATAGAAATGAGACTGAATATTGGATAATAGAATTATGTATAATCTATCATCTAGTCATTGCAAATAGATTATTTATAAAACAAATGATTACTAGACAATGAGCCTCAACTACATATACATGAAATTTGGACTACATCTATGGCAAGAGAAAATGGAGTGGTTTAATATCAATAGTCAAAACAAGGCTTATGCTTGACTTTGAGAGAAATCATCAATTACTCATATGCAAGTTCAAACTTAAGCTGAAGAAAATGAAAGCAAATACACAAGAACCAATATATGACCTTGAGTCTATAAAACATGAGTTTAAGGAAAAACATCTGAAGACTAGAAGTGATGGATTGAATATTAATGATCACAGACTTGAGGAGTCTATCATCCATGAAAAAAATAAAAAGTCATTACAAAGACAGGGAAGAAAGAAAAGACCAAATTGGATGTCAGAAGAGACTCTGAAACTTTTACTAGAATATAGAGAGGTAAAAATGAAGGAAAGAAATGCTGATGTAAGAAAGATGAACAGAAATGTCAAAGGTCAGCTCGACATGACGAAACAAACTATTACAATGAAATGAAATGAATATGGAGATGAAGTTAGAAAACCAAAAGGGAGGAACACATTCAGCATTTCTTAAGCTGAAGGAACTGAAAAAAAAAAAATTCAAGTATTAAGTGCAATACTAAATGATTGTAAGGACACAATTTTGAATAACACAGGGAGCATCAAAAAAGATGGAAGAAATAAACAGTCACTGCACCAAAAGAACTGATTGACAATAAAATATTTCAGGAAATAGCAAATGAGCAAGAAACCATGATAATGAAGGAAAGAAGTTCAAGCTGCACTGAAGACATTATAAAAATAATATTTTTTTTCTATATTTTATTAATTTTCATAAACATTTACAGAGATTTTGGGTTTTCATTCATTCATTGTTGCACTATTCTCTCTACCCTCCTCCCAGTTTGTTCTTGTCCAAATGCCACAGTGCTTGTCAAAGCCAGTTCTGATTAATCTTCTTTGTCAGTGTGTCCTTTGCCATTCCCTATCACTCCTCCCTGAGAGAGACTTCACCCTGAGTCATAAGGAAAAGGGCTACATGGTGGAGGGGACCTGGGGGAGGGTTTGTAAAACAATGAAAGAATCTTTTCTTTTACTTTTCCATAATTTTTGACTCATGTACTTATAACTTGTTAGTCAAATTTGTGTCTTCTAGGTTGCAACACCCCCATGATACATCTTCAAGGATATGAACATGTACGGCCAAGCACAATTAGAGTGCATCTAAATTCCAAAATCAATCTCCATAATAGTCTATGTGTTTCCTACTGCCAAAGGGGCCCTTTAGAGTAGTGAGAGAAGATCTTCACCCTGAAACCCACAGCATTCCTTTTCAGCAGGAAGTAGCTAAGAGAAAAATAATATTTTTAAAACATTTAAAAAATATAAAATAAAATAAGGCCCCAAGAATTGATAGAAAACCACTTGAAGTGTTTCAATATAGATGCAGCCCAGTATGTATTCACTAGTTTATGTTAAGAAATTTAGAAGGTGGTTGTATGGCCAACTGACTGGAAGAGATACATATTTGTTCCTTAAAAAAATCCAATAGAATTTCTAAATTATTGAACAACATCATTACTATAACATGCAAGCAAAATTTAGGAGAGAAAAGAATGGGCAATCTCTTCTCATGCAACTAACTGCTTCTGAAAACTGCCTGGAGGGTCACCTATGGGTTGGTTCTGACTCAACGGTACACAACAAACAACAAGCAAAATCTAGGTGAATATTATTTTTAAATTGCTAGAAAAGTACATCTGCAGTGAACCACCAGAAATTCAAGCTGGATCTTGGCCATAAGCAGAGAATACCAGAAAAATTATATATTTGTATTTTATTGACTGTGCAAGGCATTTCTTTGTACAGATAGTAACAAATTATAGATTGTTGTTGTTCTTGTTGTTATGTGCCATCGAGGTGCTTGCAATTCATAGCAACGCTATGTACAGCAGCCCTAAATGCTGCTCTATCCTGTGCCAACCTCGCTGTCTCAAACACACTCATTCCCACCACCCCAATCACAGAATCAATCCATCTCATCGAGGGTCTTCCTCCCCTGCGCTATTCCTCCACTCTCCCAAACATGATGTCCCTCTCCAAGGACCAGTCCCTCCTTGCAACATGCCCAAAGTATGTCAAATGAAGCTTCAGAATCCTTGACTCCAAGGAGCATTCTGGCTTCACCCTCTCCAGGACAAACCTGTTTGTTCTCCTAGCAGTCCGTGGTATATTCAACACTCTTCTCCAGCACCACAGCTCAAAGGCATCGATTCTCTTTCTATTATCCCTAGTTACATAACATTGACATTAATGAGAATCTCAGAACAACCTACAAATGCTTTTAAGAAACCTATTGATAGATTAGAAAACAATTTTTCAAACAGAACAAGGGAACACTGCATAGTTTAAAGTGAGGAAAGGTGTGTATCAGAGTTGTATCTTTTCTCTATCCCTATGCAATTTGATAATTTAATTTGAGAAGCTAACCTATACTATATACAGGGAACTCTAGTGGCTAAGTGGCAATAAGCTATGCTGCAATTCCAAAGGCATGTGGTTCAAGACCACCAGATGCTCTACAGGAGAAGGATAGGCAATCTCTTCCTGTGTGATTAACTGCCTTAACACCCACTAGAAGGTCAGCTATGTGTTGGTACTCTATAGTACTCAACAACAACAACAAACTATATTAAGAAGAATGAGGTACCAAGATTGGAGGAAGAGTCAACAACTTGAGTCGTGCAGATGACACATCTTGATTGTTGGAAATGAAGAGGACTTCAGGCACTCACTGGCAAAAAGCAAAGGCCATGGCCTTCAGTATGAATTACTTCTCAATATCAAGAAAATACCCTTATCCCAGGAGGCAACATCATGATAGAAAAAGAATGATATGATTAATAATTTCATTTTACTTGGATCAATACCCAGGGCAATAGCAGTAAAAAAAAAGTAGCATAAAAAATGTTGCATTGAGGAAATGTTCTGTCCAGGACCTCTCCAAAGTGCTAAAGAGGAATGACATCAATTGAAAACTAAGGAAACCTGATCCAAGCCATGGTCTTTTCAATTGCTCTGTTTGTATCTGAAAGTTGGATAGTGAATAAGGAAGATAGAGGAAGAACTGATACATTTGAGTTTTGGTGTTGGAGAAGAGCACTGAAAATACCATGAACAACTAAATAAAACACACACACAAAAACAAACAAACAAACAAAAAACCCACCAAAACAAAAACTAAAAAACAACCCAACAAGTCTTTCTTGACATAAGTATAACCAGAGTGATCTTCAGAGATAAGGATGGTGAAATTTTAGCTCTAATACTTTGAGCATATTGTCAGGAGGGGTCAGTCTTTGGAAGGAAAAGGCATTATACTGAGAGAAGTGGAGAGTCAGAGAAAGAGAAGGTCATCAACAAGATGGAACGATATAGTGAGTATAGTAACTATGGGATAGAGCATATCAGAAATGGTGAGGATGGAACAAGATAAGGTAAAGTGCAGATCTATTATTAATAAGATTACTATGAGTGTAGTTGTACTTAACAACAATGACATGCAAATGGGATGCTTCAGCTCTAGTAATTTGCACTGCAAACCCAAAGGTCACACTTCTCTGGCAGTTGGAATCTACTAAAGGTTCCATGGGGGAAAGATGGGTAATCTCTTCTCATTTCAAAATGAATGTGATCTGACATTAATTATTAAAAGGAGCTTCTGGTTAAAATGTGGAGAACAGATTTCAGTGGCAAGAGAAGGTGCAGGATGACATTACAAAGTTACCATGGTAGTCCAGGTGAGAAATAATGATGACTTGAAACATTTCCCAAGAGAAATAGATGGATTAGCAATGTGCTTTGAGAGCAAAGAGCGAGAGCGAGGAGCGAGGAGCGAGAGTGAGAGTGAGTAGATTTATTAGAGACATGTTTTTGAACATTCTTGTTCTGTGCCGTAGAGTCACCTGTGACTCATAGCGAACCTATGTACAACAGCCTTAAACCCTGCTCTCTCCCTTGCCAATCTCATTGTTTCTGACACACCTATCTCTCATCACCTCGGTGACTGAATCCATCCATCTCATCAAGGGTCTTCCTTTCCTGCTCTGTCCCTCCACCCTCCCAAGCATGATGTCCCTCTCCAAGGACTGATCCCACCTTGCAACATGTGCAAAGTATGTCAGATGAAGCTTCAGAATCCTTGCCTCCAAGAAGCAGCCTGGCTTCACCCTCTCCAGGACAAACTTGTCTGTTCTCTAGCACTCCACAGTATATTCAATACTCTTCTCTGGCACCACAGCTCAAAGGCATAAACTCTCCCTTTATCATCCCTTGTTCATCGTCCAGCTCTCTGATACATAGCAAGCAATTGCAAAGACCATGGCCTGGATCAGGCACACCTTAGTCTTCAGATTGACATCATTGCTCTTCATTACTTTGTAGAGGTCTCTGACAGCAGACATTCTAAATACAATTAATGTTTTAATTTCCTGGCTACTGGTACCAAGACTGTTAACTGTAGAGCCAAGCAAAGTGAAGCTGTCAACAATCTCAATCTCTTCACCATCTATCATGATGCTGCCATTCAGCCCAGTGGTGAGAATCTTTGTTTTCTTGACATTGAGCTTCAGTCCATATTGAAAGCTGCAGCCCTTTATCTTCTGCAGCAAGCACTTCAAGACCTCCTCAATTTCAACAAGCAGGGTTGTGTCATCCGCATACTGCAGATTGTTGGTGAGTCTACCACCAATCCTGAAGTCACACATCTCCTCATAGAGTCCGGCCTCCCAGATAATCTGTTCCACATATAGATTGAAAAGATATGGATATAGGACATAGCTTTGATGCATACTCACCAATTTTGAACCATGGAATGTTTCCTTGCTCTGTTCTGATGACTTCGTCCTGACCCAAGAATAGATTTTGCATATGCACAATCACGTGTTCTGGGATTACCATTTTTCAAAGAGTCAGCTTGTTATGATCCACACAGTCAAATGCTTTTGTATAGTCAATGAAACACAGACCATCCTCTGGTACTCTCTGCTTTCAGCCAAGATCCATCTGACATTAGCTATAATATCCCTAGTGCCACACCCTCTTCTAAATCCAGCCTGCACTTCAGGCAGTTAGTTTTCTGTTGATGTGCTATTTCAGTCATTTTTTTATAAGCTTCAGCAGAATCTTGCTTGCATGTGATATCAATGATACTGTTCACTAAGTTCTACACTCTGATGGATCACCTTTCTTTGGAATGGAAACAAATACAGATTTCTTTCAGTCAGTTGGCCAGGTGGTTGTCCTCCAGATTTCTTAGCACAACTTGATGAGCACATTCAGGGTAGTATCTATTTGTAGAAGTATGTCAATCAGTATGCCATCAATTCCTGGGGCCTTGTTTTTTTGCCATTTCTTTTCTTTTCTTTTTTTTTTTTTGAGAGCAGCTTGAACTTCTTCCTTCATTAGCACAAGGCTCTTGCTCATATGTTTTTCCATGAAATTCTTCTTTGTCCACCAATACCTTTTGGAATAATGCATTTTTTTTAAAAATCAAACTAAAAAAAAAAAAGTAAACCCAAACTCTCTAGAACTCATTCATAGCTAACCTTTTACTTGTTTTCCAAAATTGCATATCACACAGGAGGAGATTGCTTATCTTTCTCCCTGGAGCCACTGTTGGATTTGAACTGCCAGAGAGCTGTGGCTTTTGGATTAGCATTGAAACTCCCTATGAATAGCATCTGAGATGATTAAAATTCTTACCCAAATGGGTATAGTTGCTATCCTTGTTCATATTAAAAGTACATAGATATAAATAACAAAGAAGAGTTACACATTACTACGTATCTTATGGTATTTTACAGCTAGATGTCACTGATAACTAGATGATCAAACAGCTTCTTTAAAGTAAAATAAGCATCCAATTGCCTAAAATAACATTAAGGTTAGTAATTTCTTGCTCCAACATAGTGTTACTTTAAAAAGTAACTTCCTAATACCATCAGGAAAAAAGTTTCCCAGTTTGAATAACAAGTTCTATAGTCTTTCTATAGAAATGAACCTCCTTGATCCCACCATCAATATCTAGCTCATGTTTTCTACATCTCTCTCCCTTTCCTCTCCTTTTCCAAACCCCTCTTGCTGTATTACCCTTAGTCTTCTGAATTTTCATTGTTTCAAACTTGAATACTTCCTGACTTTGGGCCTTTACACAAACTATTCTCTGCAGGAAATTTTCTTCCCTAATCCTTCCGCCTCTGGATAACTCCTGAGGTAGTTGTTGTTTGGAACCTACCCATAGCTGACCCTCCCACAGGTTTTCAGAGGCAGTTAATCCCATGGGAGGAGATTGCTCATTCTCCCGCAGAGCAGCTCATGGACTAGAACCAACCCTTTGGGACTGCAGTGCGGTTTCTCACCACTAGGCCACTCTTACACATTAAAAAAATAAATAAATAAACTAAAAAGTATTCCTACAGAAAATCTTACCTGACTCCCCAAATCTGGGTTAAACTACTCTTAACTCCAATTCACAGAAAAAAGGACAAACTTCAGTGCACCTTCACAGTTACTGTTGTCTGTACCATTTAGTTTCCATATTTGAGGGCTCATCTTCAATAGCCATGCCTGCTGGTCTACTCTAAGTATGCTTATATTGTGCTTAGGGTTTTTGAAGGTGTGTTATTTCAGAAGTGGATGGCCAAGCCTTTCTATTCTGTCTTAATTTGAATGTTCAGCTTTAGAACGGATCTGACAGAAAAGCATTTTACTGAAAGGAGCAGATAAAGGACCTTTCCCAATTACAGAAATAACCAATAGATTCAATGTTGCCTCCTCGCCCTTGGCACTCGTGTCTTCACTCATCCTTTTGCCCACTCCACTAGCATCCCCTTCCACTCTGGCCTATCCCATTCAACACATCCCTCCCTCTATTAGATCTCAAGACTTGTGTGCTTCTGTGATGCCTAACACCTTGTGCTGCTACAGCCAGTCTCTCTTGAGTTTAAGAGTTTGTAAGTCCAAAATCCAGGTACTAGTTTTAGGAAAAGGTTTCTATCTCAGACAGTTCTGAGGAAAAGTCCTTTATCTTGAGCTTCTGCTCCAGGAATTACTTGCTATGCATCAGAAAACTGGACAATGACCAAGGATGATAGAAGAATTGATATATTTGAGCTGTGGTGCTGGAGAAGAGCACTGATTATTCCATGGACTGCTATAAGAAAAAACAAGATAGTCCTGGAGAGGATGAAACCAGGTCCTCCTTGGAGGCAAGGGTTCTGAAGCTTCATTTGACATACTTTGGGCATGTTGCAAGGAGGGGCCAATACTTGGAGAGAGACATCATGCTTGGGAGGGTGGAGAGACAGCACTAGAGAGGAAGATATGTATTGACTCAGTGACTGGAGTAATGGGGGTAGATGTGTCAGAGACAATAATGTTGGCTCAAAATAGGGCAAGGTTCAGAGCCATTGTACATAGGGTCACTATGAGTCACAGGAGACTCAATGGTATATAACAACAAACAACAGCAATCATTTAGTTGGAACCAACTCATAGCTGACCTTCCAATGGGTATTTAGAGGCATTCAGTCACACAAGATAAGAATACCCATCTTTCTTTCAAAGAGAAGTTAGTAGATTTGAATCACATACTTTTGCATTGGCAGTACCATTCATTACCACGTAATTACCAATTCTATATTATTCATAGGGTTTTCCAGAATATGTTATTCCATCAGTGGATGGACAATGAATAAAGATGAGAAAATAAGAATCAATACCTTTGAGCTGTTGTGCTGAAGAAGAGAGTATTGAACATACTATGGACTGCCAAACATGTCTGTCCTAAAGAGGGTGAAACAAAGTTGTTCCTTGGAGACAAAGATTTTGAAACGTCTTTTCACAGACTTGGGGCATGTTTCCAAGAGAGAGCAGTCCTTGGAGAAGGACATCAGGTTTGGAAGCATAGAAGGTCAGCGTAAGAAAGGAAGATTCTAGGGGAGCTCTGGTGCCCTAGTAGTAAGGAGCTGCAACTACAATCCCAGAGGCGCACAGTTCAAATCCACCAGATGCTCTACCAGGAAAAGGAGGGACAATCTCCTCCTGTACCAGTCAGATCTAATTTGACGGTACACGCACAGAGAAATAATAAAATAATTTTTTTTTTAAAAAAAGAAAGGAAGATCTGGATGAGACACTACCCAGTGATTGTGACAGTGTGATTATGTGTGTCAAGACAGTGTGGTG
Source organism: Elephantulus edwardii (assembly GCF_000299155.1). Classification (NCBI taxonomy): domain Eukaryota; kingdom Metazoa; phylum Chordata; class Mammalia; order Macroscelidea; family Macroscelididae; genus Elephantulus; species Elephantulus edwardii. Next base: position 2,406,522 of record NW_006399921.1, on the reverse strand, counting down.
GTCTCAGAATAAAGCAAAGTTCAGAGCCATTGTTCATAGGGTCGTAATGAGTTGCAGTTGATTCAATGGTACATAACAAGTTCCAGAATACTCTACTAGTAAGAACTAACTCTTGTCTGAAGACAAGAACAAAAAGGAGAGTTTGACTACTACTTAGAAGGTAAAGTTTGTCTATGAGAAAATCTAAGCCTTAAGCAAGAGCAGCCTTGCATTATAAACCACCCAATGGAGAAACAAAAAGGTTGGGAATGGCTTCAGAGCCCTGACACAGCTAGGGTCTGCATGACTCATCCAGCATTATCTAGTCTAAATGAGCCTTGGCCCTTAAACCAAATGAGAAAGGACACAAATCAGGGGGCTGAACAATAGCACTTCTTAATCATATCTGGCCTAGTGTCTCATGCACTAAAGGATCAAACGACAATAAAAGCCCATTGCTCTTCAGTCGAGTCTGATGCATAGCTCAGGAAACACATTGAAAGACTGTTTAGAAATTTTTATCACTCTACTGCTTTTCTTTCTTATCTCCTTCTAAATTTCTATAGAGGGAAGCTTCTGGCAAGATGGTGGACTAAGCAGAAGGTAGTCCAGATCCTCTACAACAAAACACCAGAAAACAAAGATAACGGATATGGATGATTCTGGAACCTAAGCTTAAAGGAAATGATAAAGTAGTTCAAATACGAACTGAAAAAAGAAACTGAATGAAAACATTGACTAAGGAGGCAGATGGAGGACTGAATTGTGAATAGACACAGCACAGCCATTGTGAACTTTTCCAAGAAGCTTTCTAATTGAAGCAGAAATACAGGAAATACAGGAGTACAACAGCAACAACACCAGTGACTGACAGATGTCTCGCCCTTCTTCCCCATAGCCATCCCCTTGTATCCACTTACCAGACTGCTGGTGGTCTAGCCTGTGGCTTGTCCTTGGTCTGCCTGAAGTGCGGCATGTACTATTGTGGATCTGGTACTAGGCACATGTTGTCCTATGTTCGCAGACATGTGGACCCTCTGTCACCTAACCTGATGGAAAATGTTGTAGGTGAAGCCCATCCTACAGACATCCTGAGACTGATAGAATCCTCACTGCCAACCAGAATCCCTATCCCTGGTCACCACTTAGGTTGAAACTGCCTCCAACAGGGTACCTTGAAGGTTCCAGGTACATGCCACCTTCACATTTGGAGCTGCATGTTCTCCTCCACTTGGAGCCAGCAGAGTAAACTATCTCTTGCAACTTCTGCATTGGCAGTGACTGTTCCTGACAGGATGCCTTAGGTCTAGCATCAGGTTCACATGACCCTCACATTTGGAGACACACACACTCTAATTACTAGGACTCTGGTAATGTGCTCTACTTACAGCCCATGTCCCTGTAAGGGAGAGATTGTCTCTGACAGGGTACTTCTGTGGATCTGGCACAGGTACATCCCACATCCATATTTGAAGACATGCATGCTTCCTGCCTAGCACAGGCCGGAGTGCCATACCTATGATGGCATATCTCCTCAACTCTGTTCTAAAGCCGACATCTTGCCTCCACTCTCCTCAGCAATGGCAAGAGAGTATCTGCTCCCAAGTCTCTCCATCCCCTGACTCCACTCTTCTTTCCTGCTTTCTAAAATTTTTTTATCTGCACATCTTTCCTTCTTTGTGTCCCTTTCTACCATTCTGGGTGCTGTGACTCCACTTGGCTCCCAAACTGACTCCATGTGCCCCTAGGCCGGGCTGTTTGTTTGGTTTTGTGATTGAGCTTTTTTGTTTGTTTTCTTCTTCTTTTTTACTACCTGTCAAGAGACAGTAATAGTACACACTTACACCCCCACCCCACACTGCCTTCTGAAGTTTCAACCACCGGGCAAGAATGAACCTGTACCAACTCACTGAAGAAAGACTTCATCAGCAACATCCTCAACTGCTCTGTGGGAACAGCCAATAGATAACTGTAAATATATTTCCATCATCTATCATACCCAACAGAAGAAAAGGACTAAGAACTGCCAAACTAACAAGCTGACTCAAACACATCCTCTGTTTAAAAGCTGGGTATATGAGAACAAAATAAAAACAAACACAACATTGCGACAATATCTCACACGCAACAGATAACTTCACACACACAGGAAAACAGGACATGGTCACGTAGACAAATGACCAAAAGCCAGAAAAATCTTTCAGAGGAAGAACTGGTATTGGAGCTTCCTGATAAGGAATTCTAAAAGAATTATAGTTAATTGGTTCCAAAGATATTGAGAGGAAGTACAAAGAAACCACAGAGAAAATGAAGGAAAAACATAGACAAAAGTATAGAAAAAGTGAAAAGAAACATAGACATAAGAATAAACACAAAATAAATGGAGAATTGGAAACCATACAAAAACAGCAAATAGAAATTCAGAACATGAAGGCTACAGTTTCAAAAAGAAACAATGCATTAGGTGGCCGAAAGAGCAGAACTTAATAAGCATAGGATTACTGATATCGAAGATAAACTCTTAAAACTAATTTGTTAGAGACACAATTAAAAAAAAAAAAAACCCAAAAACTAAAAACCCAAGTTATGTGGTTCACTATGTGATTGGAATTTGAGAACAGAAAAAGACCCCTACTAAAACAAAACAAAACCCCCACAAAACCTCGCAGTAAAATCATGGAAGATTTTTCTAGGAAACTTTCCTAATGTAATGGATGATGAGAATGAGAAAATAATCATTTGAGTAGTTCAAAGAACCAAAACCAGGACAGAACTCCAAAGTAAATCATCAAAATACACCATAATCAGTGTTTCCAAAATCTAAAACAAAGATTCCTAAAAGTATCTCAGAAATAGTAAAAAATTATCTATAAAGAACCAAAAAGTGTATTTCCCACTTTTTCTGCAGAAATCAGGAAGGAAAGAAGGCAATGGGATGGCATACATGAAATACTGAAAGAAAAATAAATAAATAAGAGATTGTGATTGTTAACAGCTCTAGTTTGCTTGGCTCCACAATCAACTTTCTTGGTACCAGCAGACAGAACATTAAAAGATGAATTGCACTGGGAAGATCAGCTGTCAGGGACCTCTCCAAAGTACTGAAGAGCAAAGATTCAGTCTGGAGACTAAGGTGTGCTTGACCCAGGCCATGCTAAGCCCCAGAAAAGTGGACAATGACCAGTGATGATAGGAGAATTGATGCCTTTGAACTGTAGTTTTGGAGAAAAGTGTTGAATACACCATGGACTGCTAGGAGAACAAATGGGTTCATCCTGGAGAAGGTGAAACTGGGCTGCTCTTTGGAGGCAAGGATTCTCAAGCTTCGCCTGACATACTTTGGGCATGTTGCAAGGCTGGATCAGTCCTTGCAGAGGAACATCATGCTTGGGAGGGTGGAGGGACAGATCAAGAGAGGAAGACCCTAGATGAGACAAATTGATTCAGTGACTGAGGTAATGATGAAAACAGGACATTTCCAGATAAACACAAATTAAAGGCATTTGTAAAAAACAAAACAAACACAAACACACATACACACAGGGAAAAAACTTACAAGAAATCCTAAAGAGTTTTTTGGACAGAGAAGCAACGCCAGACAACAACCTAGGATTAACATGGAGGACAACAACATACAATATCCAGAAACCAAAGCTAGGCACAGAAGTTTGCAAAGTAAAATAAATTTTCAAGATTAACCTCAGAGAATCAGAGACATCAGAGATATCAGACAATAACCAAGGACTATTACAAAGTATGGGGGAAATATGGGCAATCTCCTTCCACACAATTAACTGCCTCTGAAAACCCTCTAGAGGGTCAGCTATGAGTTGGTTCTGACTTAACAGCACATAACAACATTCTGGGTATATTCAGAGAGTGTTTTAAATGATTCCACCAATTAATACAGATTATTGACAAAGCTTACCCCATTCATACCTACATGTAGTAAAATAGGTCAGATAGGATAGAATGTGCTCCATTTATTGAATATGAGTAATATAGTGTTAGAATCAGTTACTATATTTATTATCCACTGTTATATTGTTGTTGTTGTTGTTATGTGCTGTCAAGTCGCTTGCGACTCATAGCGACCTTATGTACAACAGCTCTAAACTCTGCTCTGTCCTGTGCCAATCTCATTGCCTCCAACACACTCATCCTGATTGCCCCAGTCACCAAATCAATCCATCTCCCAGAGGACCTTCCCCTCCTGAGCCTGCCCTCCACCCTCCCAAGCATGATGTCCCTCTCCAAGGACCGGTCTCTCCTTACAACATGACCAAAGTATGTCAGATGAAGCCTCAGAATCCTTGCCTCCAAGAAGCACCCTGATTTATCTCTCTCCAGGATGAACCTATTTGTTCTCTTAGCAGTCCATGGCACCTTCAGCACTCTTCTCCAACACCAAAGCTCAAAAGCATCAATTCTCTTTCTATCCTCCTTGGTCATTGTTCAGCTCTCTGATACATAACAAGTGATTGCAAAGACCATGGCCTTTACCAGATGCACCTTTGTCTCCAGAGACACACCGTTGCTCTTGAGTACTTTAGAGAGGTCCCTAACAGCAGACTTTCCCATGGCAATACGTCTTTTAATTTCCTGGCTGCTGGTGCCAAGAGTGTTGATTGTGGAGCCAAGCAAACTAAAGCTGTGAACAATCTCAATCTCTTCACCAGCCATCCTGATGCTGCCAGTTGGTCCAGTGGTGAGAATCTTTGTCTTCTTGACATTGAGCCTCAATCCATCTTGAAGGCTGCAGTCCCTGACCCTCAGCAGCAAGCACTTCAGGTCCTCCTCAGTTTCAGCAAGCAGGGTTGTGTCATCTGCATAACGCAGATTGTTTATGGATCTTCCACCAATCCTGATGCCACATTTCTCCTCATAAGTCCAGCCTCCCGGATGATCTGTTCTGCATACAGGTTGAAAAGGTATGGAGACAGGACACATCCCTGGTGTACACCCTTCCCAATTTTGAACCATGCAGTGTTTCCTTGCTCTGTTCTGACAACCGCCTCTAGGTTCAAGTATAAGTTTTGCATTAGCATGATCAAGTGTTCTGGGATTCCCTTTCTTCTCAGCTATTATAATTCTTCTGTTTAAGTTATAAATAAACATTTTTTTGTTGCATGCTCTTGAATGCATTTTGACCAGTAGCAATCCTATATCACAGAGTAGAACTGCTCCACAGGGTTTTCTATGCTGTAAATTTTATGGGAGCAAAATGCCAGATCTTTTCTGTCATAGAATTCATGAACTTGAATTGGTGAGTGAGAAATTTTAATGGAACTAACCCTGTAGATAAGAAGACTTTCTCCAAGAATGTAAGATGTATATTGTCATTGCTGTTGTTGTTATGTGCCATCGGGTCACCTACAACCCATAGCAACCCTATGTACAACAGCTATGAAGCCTGCCCTGTCCTAAGCCAGTTTCATTGACTCTGGCACACCAATCCCCATTGCCCTAGTTACTGTAGCAATCCATCTCATCCGGTCTACCTCTCCCGTGCTGTTCCTCCACCCTTTCGAGCATGTTGTCCTTCTCCAAGGACCACTGTATTATATGTAGTTGACTCAACAAAATCTGGGCATGGCACTGTGACTTTGGGCATAAGATCGAGTTGTTTTTATATATATAACTACATGTGTGGGCATATGCATCCATTAAAGCCTTTAAGTGCAAAATATATTCCATACTTATTATAAAAACTATATAACTGAATGAGATTGACAGAAATTACTAATTAGGACAGATTTTTTATGGACAGTGCATATGAAATGTGCACATGAAATGTCTTGTATTCTGAGATAACAGCACGGTTTCTTTGAAAATTGGATCATGAGACCCTTGATCAGTGTTCTTTAATCAGAAACAATCAAGACCTTGATCATCTCTGGCATTTTGTGGTCCTTCCTAGTTCTAATATTCCATCTCATATATACCATAGATTTTGAAGAGTGGAGAGTAACCAAGAGATATTCAGGAACTCTAAAAAATACCACCCTTGTCTTCCACATAAAAATAGAAGACGAGTTTTCACATCTGTTTTCACATGAGAAAGATGAAAGTTATTCAATAAAAACAGCAATGACTCTGCTAGACTCTAACTGCTTATGAATAGCTTTTGTATTTTGTGTAAAGTATATCCCTAAACAATGACTGACGGGAGCTCTGGTGGCATAGCGCTTATTACTAAGACCAGCACTGTCCACTTAGAGGCAGGTGGTTCGAATCCACCGGCTGGCCCACAGAAGAAAGATAGGCACTCTACTCCCATGTGATTCACAGCTTTGGAGTCAATTCTATGAGTCAATTCTAACTCGACAGTACACAACCACAACAACAAACAATGTCAGAAGGTTCAGTGATTAAAAACCAAACAAAAATTAAGTGTGATTTTAATAAAACTACCAGAGTATCAAATTATCAAATGTCTTGGTAGCAAAAGCCAGCACAATGAGAAGATCTTTATAATACATGTTTGAACCCACAGACTGTCAGGAGCTAAACATGCTTGTACTCTACAGCTTTCATCGTCTTTGCATCAAGACAAAAACCAAAGTAGTTTTTCACCACATGAATCCCAAAAATGATGCGAAAATATTTTAGCAGAATATTTTTATTTCCAATGAAATAATTTCAAATGCAAGAGCTATTCCATTTTCAGCCTGGACAGAGGAACTTATTCATTGCAGTACCTCTGAATAGATTCCCACCGCCATTCAGCAACTGTTCAGGAGTACTTAGTGGTACAAATGGTTAATACAGTTGGCTGCCAAAGAAAACATTGGAGGCTCAAATAAACCTAGGGGCAACTTGAAAGAATCTATGTAAAAAAAATCTTCTTCAGAAAGCCCTATGGAGCACAGCTATACTCTAAAACATACACAATTGAAAATGCTACAGAACATAGCTCAACTCTGACACACAGGGTATCACCATAAAGTCACATCCAACATAAAGACAACTGGTACTTGTTGGTTTCCAATGCTCCTAAAAAGGCTCCTTTCTGGTTGCTGGACAATACACTGCTAAACTAGGCAAGGGTGACAAAGTCTTCAGTGTGTATCCCCTGCTGTTGTTAGATGCCACGGAGTCGACTACGACTAGGAAGGCTCTATAAACAGCAGATCGAAAATTTGCACCATCCCCATAATTTCTGCCATGGCTCAAATCCATTGCTGCAGTCACTGTATCAATCCATCTCATCCTTAAGGGAGCAAAATTCATGAAACTAAAATCCCTATGTGTAGCATGAACTGTGTGAGCTCAAACAAAAGTCTTACAAGAACAACAACATGTCTGGCACATACAACACCCACAGTCCTTATGGAGACAGCAAGGACAAGGTCTCATTCAGCTATACTTATCTGTTACAGTAGATGTTTGACATTTTTGAGGCAGAGATCTAGCAAACAGATTTCTTTATTTAAAATTTCTTTCCTATTGTCCTTAGAAATGATGAATGCAAAATCACTGTCCTTGAGATGCTTTTTAAAATTCTCACTTTGACAAGTTTTCCAATTGTTATGTGATACAAAGTTGCAGAGATCAGGGAAGAGGAACTTAATTTCATTAAAGCTAGTCATCAGAAACAACCACTCCCATTTGACATTAGTGGGAGGAGGAGAAACTATTCTAGAGTCAGAAGTTGTAAATGCATAAAGACTCCCTAAAAAGCCAGAAAGATCCTCTAATGGTTCCATGCCTCCATTGTCTCTGCTACAAAATTAAAACAGTGAGACCTCCTCAGTTTACTTAACTGATGAAGGTTTCCAGGGATAGAACATGTTTTGTGGTGATAAGCAGCTGCACTGCCAATTCAAAGGCAGGTGGTTCAAATCCTACAGCTGCTCTGTATGTGAAAGATAAACAATCTCCTTGTATGTGATTTGCAGCCCCTAAAGGTCAACTAAAAACCAGTTCTGAACTCAATGATGGCACAGAACAAAAACAAACAACATTTACATACATAAATGAATGACCAATTAAAAACCTGAGGTTTTGCCTTTATAAAAAAACAAACATAACAAAAGAAGAAAAAGGTCAAACTCCCCCTTGGTGCACTTGGAAATGAAATGTGTCCCATCTTCCAGAGTGGGGAAAATGAAAGAAATTTTTTATAGAGAGTTATGCTTGGTAACAGAGTAAACAATAGTTGAAAATTCACTATGTGCTAAAAATCAAACCAAAGCCTTATTGTCATCTAGTCTGTTTCAACACAGGCTGGCTCAATATGTGTTAGGGTAGAAAGAACTTTTCTTCAGAGGGTTTTTCAGAGGCTGAGGTTTTGGAATTCAACTACCAGGCTTTTCTTCAGAGGCACTCTGGACACTGGACTCAAATCAACAAATCTTTGACTAGCAGTTGAGTGCTTAACTGCTTGTTGCACCCTGAAAAGCTCCCTGCTATCAATTGTTTCTGACTCCCAGTGCTCCTCAATTAGGTTTCTGAGGCTGTAAATCTTAATGAGGGAAGATGTCCATCTTTCTTCCTTGGAGCCGCTAGTGGATTCAAACTGGCAACCCTTTGGTTAACAGTACAACATATTATACAAGCTGTCACCACTACCCCAGGACTTCCAAATTTATAAGAGACACATTCACTTTCAGTTTTTAGAGATGGTGATTAAAACTTAGCAAGGTTAAGTGTGTGTGTGTGTGTGTGTGTGTGTGTGTGTGTGTGTGTATCTCTCTATCTCTATATATCTCCAGTCTCCCAATATGCAGCTGATTCAAAGGTAGGCCTTTCTGACTAGAAAACTCATACTCTTAACCACATAAGGGAGCTCTGATGGCCTAGAGAGGAAAGTATTGTGCTGCCAACTCAAAGGTGGGCGGTTTGAATCCAAAAGCCACTCTGTAGGAAGAAAAATGGACAATCTCCTCCTGTGCATTTATAACTTCTGAAAACCCACTGATCAGTTATTATTTAATTCTGACTCAATGGCACATAACAACAACAAGTTAATCACTTTGCTGATATATCTAAAATTTGTGAATATATAACTTCATAACATCTTAGAATGATATGTATCTTAAAAGCTACAAATTCATGAACTCCATCTTTCCTCACTTCCCATCAGTTCAATAACTCTGCTGCTTCAACATTCATTCATGTTATTTGACCATCTTAAAATAATTTCTGCTTTGCTGAATCCCTTGCCAAACTATATATGGCTTTCCAGGAGCTCTGCCTTTGGCATAGATCTCTCTAATGAAATTCTATTTTATACTAAGTGCTCTCGCTGTATTAATTGGTCAGTATGTCTTAGATTTGTCCTCCAGCTTGGCTGTGGTGTGAAGGCACAGATGTTGTAATATGTCTCTTCTCTCCAGGGCCCAAGGCCATGCTGTATTTGTGGAAAATCTCTTAAATAATTACTTGGAAACCATGGCAAAGCTTTTATTTGCCTTACTCAAGTACAGGTTGTTTTCTCATCCTTGTTACCATCCCATTGCAAATATCATGCACTAACCATGGACCCTAAACTGTGGTAAGCACAGATCTTTCCTTTAACCATCTGTTCAAGCGGTGAAGGAAGACAGACAATGAAACAAGCCATTGTGTTGGGTTAAGGGCTGTGCTGGGGACTACAGAAGCACAGAATGGCAGCAGCAGCTCGGGTCTGGAGGAGAAGGTTATATGCCAAGTGTGGTATATTAGCTGAAATATTAAGGATTATCTAATAATAATTACCATATTCATGGACTGTGTTCTATATTCCAGGCTCTTGAAATGTGCCATTTCCTTTAATCCTTTCAAAGCCTTGCTGAGACAGATGTTATCATAGTCCCCACTGTTCTGATAAGAAAATTGGGGCTGAAGTAGATTAATTTCTCCAAGGTGACTAGCAAATGGCAGAAGTGGGATTCAAACCCTTGCAGGCTGGCTCCCAGAAACCATACCTTTTACTAGAATGCCATCCTTTCTTTCAAACATATTAGACATTATCAGGTGGTTGAAGGCCTTCTACGAAGAAAGGTCACTAGAGGAGAAAACGTAGAGGCATTGAGAAACTATGGCCTCCAAAGTAGCAGAGGAGGAAGGATGTATAGGGGGCAATCACAGGGTTATACATTTGGGTGAGTGGAGTGAGGGGGTAAAGGATAGAGGAAAGATTCAGTGGGGACCTGAAAAGACTAGGTAATGGTGTGTATAGTTCAATGGTGATGAATTTTATAAAACACAATGTATGAGAATGATTGTACAAAACATAATGTCAATGAAGGAAAGTGTGAAACACAGATACTCTGGAAGGCAGTATGATGCTTTCTCAGAAAGTTGGAAATACAAATACTGTTTTATCCAGCAATTCCACTACTGGAAATACACCCTAAAGAAACCAGAACTGCCACTGCAGCAGATATATGCACACCCATGTTTATTGTTGCTTTGTTCACAATAGTAAAGAGTTGGAAACAACCCAAGTGCCCATTAATGACAAAGAAGCTGTGGTATATTCACACAATGGAATATAATGCAGCACTGAAAAACAATGAATTCATGAAATATTATACAGAATGGTCACCCTGGAAGACATTATGCTGAGTGAAATATCTCAGTCACAAAAAGACAAATACTACATAATGCCACTCTTATAGAACACGATCGATATGCAGGTTTGGGGGAAACTAAGAAGAGAGGGGATAAATAATGTACACAACATTGAAACAGATGAGGGAGAGAACTGTATAAAAGAAATATATGATTAGGTATTATTGGTATGACAAGAGTCCAGAATAAGAGCTGCACAGTAAAATAGACTTGGCGAGGGGGAGAGGCGATGTATAACAAAAAAAGAATTTGTTTTTTGCATGAAGAGAAAAGTAAACTGAGGGTAGGCGTGGAGGAAAATGTGCAACCATTAATCTTAAAAAATGCAAAAATGAAATTTTTTAAAAGTGGCAGGTGATTCTCTGTATTAGAGGGACATTTACGTCTTTCAAGTAGTACACAGGATAATGACAGAACCTTGTGGTAAGTCAGCCTACTTGTGGTTCTGTTGTATAGAGTGGTTTGCTGTACTGTGACCCCAAGGACTGTGCACTGTGTCAGAGACCTGCTGTCCCATTTCCACCCTACAGGTGACCAGTGGAGTCCTTCTCAGGTCTCTCTGATCCCAATACCAATATGTTCCAACCCACAGAATCAGAAGACTTTGAAAGATGATAAATGCTAGTCTAGATCATCCCTCTGCTTCTAGAACATACTTTTCTACACAGTCAGAGTGCCACAAAAGATCCCACTACTCCCACAGCTTTCCATTAACCTCGCTTATCTAAGTCCTTCAGACTAAAAATTCAGCCTGTATGATCAGCTTTGTTTTCATGAGTAGCCAAGTTCCTTTGAGTAGACAGAACAAAATTGGGAGTCTGGAGGAGGGCTTTGCATGCTGGCTCTGCCAATTATCAGATGGGTGACACTACGCAAATCACTTATGCCTACAGTATGAATAAAGATCTCTTCTAGAAAGTGGCAACAGTGGTAGGATGTATCCAGGGCTTCATTTTGAGGATTAAATTTAGATAAGGGACCTAGCACAGTGCTTAACTCATCACAAATGCACATCTTAGTTGAATTTTAAAACAGGAAAGAAAAATACTAAGATTATCAGCATTTTGGGTTAATCTGTATCCAATTTAGTAACCAAGAAACATCTAGTCAACTAAAATATTAAATAATTACAGACAATTGTCTTTCTTTTAGTCTTTTTATTTTCCATATTATCCTGCAGAGTAGAATATTTACATTTTCCTGACTATCTGAAACTATGTCTTTCCCTCTATTGTATTTTTTAATTTAGCCTTTCTTGTGGTAAAATACATGTAACAAAACATTTACCATTTCAAACATTTTTCTGCATCTAATCCATTGACATTAACTGCATTTAGGGAGCCCTGTTGACCTGACAGGTAGGAAACTGTGCTGACAACTCAAAGGAAGACAGTTTGAATCGCTCACCACCCATGAGAGAAAAATGGGTAATATACTCTTCTGTGATTTACAACCTTCAGAAATCTTCTGGAGAGTCAGCTAGGAGTAGGCTCTGACTTTACAGCAATAAACAATAACAATTACATTTGCCATGTTGTGGAACAATCACTATACTTAGTTTTTAAATTTGTTCACTGCCCTTAGTAAAACCTCAGTATTCCAAAAGCGATTTCTTCCACTTCCAAGTTCCACTCATTTATTAGTGGCTTATTGGTGATCAGAAATAAATTTCGATTTCCATACATTTACCAATTGTGGATATTTCATATAAGTACTACACACAGAGCAGGCACTTGAAAAAGCAGTTATATACCTGTTATAAAAGTGTTAAATAAACTCATGCAAGTAAAGGGATGGGGGGGGGGGAGCAAGCAAGCAAGAGGAGCCACCCTGCAGTCTCCATGGTGATGAGGCACCTTACCTGGACAAAGATTTTAAAACTCTCTTAAAAGAACAGCCAGAGATGCCTCTGTCTATTTTGGGAAGGACAAAGTCTTCCTTCATTCTCCACTCAAGATAAACACACACTTGTCTGCTGAATCTCTTCCAATTAACACGGGGCAAGATCTAAGGAGAGAGAGAATGGCATAGGCAGCCAAACTGAGGAGAGAAAGGAGTTTGGCAGGGGCTATGAGATAAAAAATACCAATGGCAAACACAGGATCAAACTGTCCAGGATGGCTATTATTTTATTCAAAATGCTTCAAGCCCATTCAGCAAACAGCATCATTCCCACGCACGAAGACATCCAACGGCTGCAGATGGTGCTTACAAAAAATCGAACCCTTAACCAACAGCACTTTCATTTTTATTAACAGTCATGACATTAAGAAACAGATTAAAATTTCTGGCGGGCAAAACTTGCTCTGCACATCATTTTTAATGTAAAGAAATAGCATGTTTATAATTGATTATCTGTGTCCTCTCTCCACCCCTTTGTGGGTTATATAGAGAGGCGTGTGTGTGTGTGTGTGTGTGTGTGTGTGTGTCCTTCTTTCAATCTACACATTTGCACTGAACATAATAATCTTGCACACCTCTCTCATTTTTCAGCTAATCAATAGTATTTTTAAAGCAACAAATAGGGGCTATTTGTAATAGTATTTCCTTTAATTGCATATTTTTCAAACATGAGGCTATTAAAGTAGCTGTCCCTGAAAGCAAGCATTCAATCCTACTCTGAGGTGCCTCTTCATTGTGAAAGCACGTCCCTCATCAAGCTCAATAGCATATCTTGGCTGCCCGAGAAAAGCACTGGAAGAAGAAGGGGGCAGGCGGGGGGAGACAGAAGAAACCTATTTTCCAGATCAAAGTAATCTTTACTCCATTGCCATGGCTCCAGACGCCTCTTTCTTTTCTTTGCCAGACAAGGTTCTTGTCGGCTCCCTACTTCACTTTCCTTTTTTATATGCCCCCCCTTTATTTTGCCTGAATTTGTTTTCATGTTGGGAAAAGTGATCATTAAAGTATTAGTTTAGGTTGATCGGTTCTTAAGCAACAGAAGAGGCTTCTGGTGCTTTGTTATCTTGGACACAATCTCAAAACAGTGGCCTGATTATTACACAATACGAAAATAATAACTGGAGGCGGAAAGTTTTACCCCCTTGAAGCCTACACGGACTTGTGGATATATGATTATGCACCTCACCTACTGGTCTTTTCACGGGGGCTTTGTAGGGCTTGAATGTCTGGCCACATCTCTAGCCATTGCGTAGGACTGCACCTCCCTGCCCTGTCCATCCAACCCCATTATCAGACTTCAATTCGTCCAAGCCCTCTAAGCTAATGAGCCCTTGCCTCCATTGATACCAACCAGTGGCGCATTCAGTAGGAAGAATGAGAGGTGGGGAGGGGGTGGCTTTGATGTTCCCCAGGACAGGAAATTGCTGAGATGATTCTTCCGGGGCCACTTGGCAGCAGGTAGAGGGTATGACAGCTGGTGAGAAGGTCGGCATCTAGAATGTAACCGCTCAACCATAGCCCCAGACTACTCTGCCCTTGCAATCTGAGAAGCTGAATGCTACAGTCAGGAGGAGGGGCAGGGGCAAGGGTGGAAGATCAGAGGGGCTGACACATACCACCTGGGGGAAAGAAAGAGTTCAATGTGATCAAATAACACTGGGAGCTTGGCCTACATTTCAAGATCAGTCGAACTGAGTCTTCAAGTCCAATCTAATAAGAATATGTGATGACTAATATCCAAGATGTGGTGGCCTATTTGGGGTTCACCAGATAGACTCAGAATCTAAATTTTTAAAGTCTCTGCTTCAGTACCAGTTAAAATAGCATTAATATAAGGTTTACCAACTGTATTAATATAATATTTACTGCATACTTATTATGTGTCAAAAGTATGCTGCACGTATCATTCAAGAAGCTGAGCTTTACAAGGAGAACTGAGGCATCAGGATCATCGGAGGAAGACTCATCAATAACCTGCTTTATGAAAATGACACAACTTTGCTTGCAGAGGGTGAGTAGAACTTGAACTACTTGCTGCAAAAGATAAAGAACTACAGCTTCAAAATGCATTACATCTCAACATCAGAAAAACAAAAGTCCCTACCACCAGGCCAACAGGCAACATTATGATAGATGGTTAAGAGCTTGAAGTTGTCAAAGATTTTATCTTGCTTGGTTCCACAGTTGATACCCATGGTAGCAACAACAACAAAAAAAATCAAAAGATGCATGACACTGGGAAAATCTGCTGTCAGGGACCTCTTCAGAGTATGAAAAAGTAATGAAGCCAGTTTAAAGACTAAGGTGTGCCTGATGCAAGCCATGGTCTTCTCAATTGCTTGCTATGCATCTCAAAGTTAGACAATGACTAAGGACAACAGAAGAATTGGTGTGTTTGAGTCCTATAGTAGAAAAATACTGAATATCCCATGGACTGTCAAAAGAACAAACAGGTCTGCCTTGGAAAAAGTGAAACCAGAGTGCTCGTTGGAAGCAAAATTGACGGAACTTTATCTTATATACTTTGAGCATCTTGTTAGGAGGGGTCTGTCTTTGGAGAAGGACATCATGCTTGGGAAGGTGGAGGAACAGTGTAAGAGAGGAAAATTATTGACAAGATGGGCTGGTATGATGACTAGCAATGGGCTCAAATGTGTTGGAGATAGTGAGAATAGGACTGGATAGGGCAGGTTTCAGATCCATTGTTCATAAGGTTACTATGAGTCACAGCTTGACAAATAATAACATTATGTGCCAAGCACTGTGCTGAGCACTTAGCATGCTTACAATATGTTCTGCTTACAGATACTAGTATTTTGACCTTCTTTCACTCCAGAAGATCTGATGGCCTCATCTGGTGGTAGTTGTGCAGCCAACTCAAAGTCAGGCAGTATGAATCCATCAACTGCTTCATGGGAGTAAGATCAGAATCTTCTTCCATGCAATTTACTGTCTCTGAAATTCCTCTGGAGGATTCACTGTGAATTGGGTCCATTTTGACAGCAGTGAGTTTCAGTTTCACCCACAGAAACAGCACAGAGTTTTGAAAGAATTCATCTAGAGTCATACAACTAGTAAATGAAACCAGGGTTCAGAGACTTGAAAGAATTTACCTAGAGTCACACAATTAGATTCCAATCCAATCAAGCCCTATCTTTAGTGTCTGCACTATTGTTGCTATGTGCGGGCATGTCGCCTGTGACTCATAGTGACCCTACGTACAACAGCTCTGAATTCTGTTGTATCTTAAGACAACCTTATTGTCACTGATGCACCTACCCCCCATTTCCCCAGTCACTAAGTCAATCCATCTTATTGAGGGTCTTCCTCTCTTACAATGTCCCTCCACCCTCCCAAGCATGATATCCCACTCCAATGATGGTCCCTCCTTGCCACATGTCCAAAGTACGTCAGAAGGAGCTTCAGAATCTTTGCCTCTAAAGAGCAGCCCAGTTTCACCTTCTCCAGGACAAACCTGTTTGTTCTTTTATCAATCCATGGTATATTCAATACTCTTTCCAGCACCACAGTTCAAGGGCATCAATTCTCCTTCTGTCCTCCCTAGTCATTGTCCAACTTTCTGATGCATAGCACGTAATTGTGAAGGCCATGGTCTACACTATAAGCTATTACTTAAGAATAAAATGAAATAACACATGGAGTATTGATCATGGTCCTCAACACTGAGAAAAGTCACCCATCATTAATTTCACATTGCTAGCTCTAATATGAGGGAACTCTAGTGGTGTGGTCCACTGTGTATTGTGTTGCTAACAAAAAGGCCTTGTCCCTAGTATTTAGATTCTCCCATCCACTAATCCTCAGTGAACCATTGCCACCTCCCTCCATCATGATGTACAGCCTTGGAAACTTGATGGAAAGTTACTATGAGTCAGAACTATCTCAACAGCAACAAGCACGTGGAGTTTTTTAGCTTTACTGTTAATCTCTCTACTGATTTGGCTCAGTGCCTCAGTAAGTTCTTTGTTTATGAAAGCAAATAAATTTATAAAAAGCCAAACAATTATGACTGGCACAATTAATAATTATTAATCCAAGTGTTACACAGAAATATTCTCACTTGTTGAAGGAAAAACGAAAAGCAAAAAGGAAAAAGAAACAGTAGTGTTCACCCAGACAAGAGAGATGGCTGGGTATTCTGGGGACACTGACATCACTGCCTCAGCCAGGATAGATGTTTCATGGTTAGGAAAAGAGAGAATGAGAGAAAATATAGCTGAGAAATACCATCCAAGGAGTTGACTAAAGAACCTCAAATTTTCATGGTCTTTCATGATCTTTTCAGCAGATGTCCTTGTTAAGAGGTAAGATGGTGGACCAAGTTACTAAGGTGTTAAGAATTGAATTTGGTTTCATCAAAACTTCTTGCTTGTTATGTGCAGGAGTAAGAATTTTTTGACTAATGTCTCAGTATGTTGATGTGTTGCTCGCTCTGATTATGGTTTCTCAATATATACTGTAACTAAACATTGCTTGATCTGTATCAATCCATGATCAATTGTGGGATGTTATCATCCATAACCCTGGCTAATTTCCATAAAGAGCTCCCCAACCCTTTCTTCCTAGTGCATCTTAACCTGGAAGTTCCACCAACAACTGTGTAGCAAAACACTAGCCTCCACTGATGATGAGGTGCACTGGCCAAGAACCAAACCTGAGCCTTCAGTATGAAAGGTAGGAATGCTTCCACCGGCCCACCAATGCCTTATCAGACACATAGCAGAGACAAAAACACAAGTAAAAGCTTTCATTATCTTCTTTGGAGGCACCTGAAAGTTGTTGATAAATAAAAATAAGTATACCTGCAATAAGAATAGAACCTAAGGGAATAGGTGCAATAGAATTACAACTGTGAGTTTATATCTTTATAAAAGTTTTTAACTTACAACAGTAAGGAATGTTCCCATACTGACAAGTTAATGAGCACTTATGGAATGCCCACTTAAGTGTGTGATAGTTCAGAATCAGCACTCTGCATTCAGATGAAAACAGATTTGAATCCTAGCTTGACTACTAGCTGTTTGAGCTTGAGAAAGCCACTTATCTGTAAAATGGAGAAAACAATGAGATCTATTTTATGGAGTGGTTATGAAGAGTAAATGATATAACACAAGGGAAGGACTTAAATAAATTTCTGTTCTCAATTACATCACACCAATCCTGCTGAAGATTATCCCATAACAACTGGAGTGGTAAATTGGCAGAGAACTACCAGAAATACAAGCTGGGTTTAGAATAGTCCATAGCACTAGGGATATCATAGCCAATGACAGATTAATCTTGGCTGAAAGCAAAGTGTACCATAGGAATGTCTGTCTGTGTTTCCTCGACTCTGCAAAGGTATTTGACTGTGTGGTTCACAACAAATTGTGGCTAACCTTGAGAAGGCTAGAAATCCCAGGACACTTGATTGTGCTCATGCAAAACCTACACTTGGACCAAGAAGCAGTTGTCAGCACAGAGCAAGGAAATACTACAAGGTTTAAAATCAGGAAACGAGTGTGTCAGGGATGCATCCTGTCTCTATATCTTTTCAATCTATATGCAAAACAGATCATTTGGGAAACTACACTTTTTGAAGAGGAAAGTGGTATCTGGATTGGAGGAATACTCATCAACAACATGCAATATGCAGATGACACAACCTTGCTTGCTGAAACTGAGGAGAACCTAAAGTGCTTGCCAGAGAAGGTCAAGGAGTGTAGTCTTCAATGTGGATTGAAGCTCAACATCAAGAAGACAAAAATTTTCACCACTGGGTCAATTGGCAGCTTCATGATAGATGAAGAAGAGATTGAGGTTTTTAACAATTTCACCTTGCTTGGTTTCACAATAAGCACGTTTGTCATCAGCAGTCAAGAAATCAAAATTGCATTGGGAAAATCTGCTGTCATGGACCACTCTAGAGTGCTAAAGAGCAGTGATATCAGTCTAGAGACTAAGGTGTACCTGATCCAGTGCATAGTCTTCACAATTCCTTGCTACACATCAGAGAGCTGAACAATGCCTGAGGTCATCAGAAGAATTGATGCCTTTGAGTTGTGGTGCTGGAGAAGAGTCTTGAACATACCATGGACTGCCAAGAAAACAAATAGGTCAGTCTTAGAGAGGGTGAAACCAAGTTTCTCCTTGGAGGCCAGGATTTTGAAGCTCCATCTCACATACTCAGGGGACGTGACCAGAGGAGACGAGTCCTTGGAGAAGGACATCATGCTTGGAAGGATAGAGAAGCAGCTCCGGAGAGGAAGATCATAGATGAGATGGATTGACTCAGTAACTGGGGTCATAGTGATAGGTGTGTCAGAGACTGTGAGATTGGTTCAGGGTTCAGGGCTATTATGCATAGGATTGCTATGAGTCACAGGTAACTTGACAGTATATAACAACAACAGCAACAATAAGTCTTTTTATTTATAATTAATTATATGCTGTTATTGTTGTTACATACCATTGAGTAGGAATCAACTCATAGCTGACCTTCCAGTAAGTTTTCAGGGGCAGCACATTGCACATGAGGAGACTGTCCATCTTTCTCTCCTAGAGCAGCTGCTGCATTTGAACTGTATGCTTTTAGACCACTAGGCCACCAGAGCTCACTAATTAATTGCACGGTTGTTAAAAACAAATGTATATAGTTGATTATACTATTACTCATACATGGAGCCTATAGTAGATACAAAGACAGTCACTTTAGATTCTTATCATGTACCAAGGGAGTTCAAACGGCCTAGTGATAAGAAGCTGTGCTGCAATCCTAAAGGCACGTATTTCAAATCCATCAGTGGCTCCATGTGGATCTCTTCTGCGGTTTACTGCCTCTGAACACCTGCTGCAGGGTCAGATCTCTGGGTCTGTTCTAATGTGTGGCACACATCCACCACCACCACCACTACGTACCAGTCACTGCTTTAAGCACTGCATATACTTCAATACCTTGATCTTCATATTAAAAATGAAGGGGGAGGGCAAACATTACTTTATAAATAAGGAAACTTGACACAAAGTGGTTAAGTAATTACCAAGGTCACACAGCTCTGAGAGTCAACACTCAAAACCAAGTAGTTTGACTCAAAGTCTATGCTCCTGATGATTCCACAGTGCATCTTCTTGCTGTAATTTATAGATCCAATCCTTGAAGAGAAAAGGCTAAGATAAGGCAAACTGGCATATGGCAAGACTCATAGGAGAAAGAAAAGTCAGAGTTCTCAAATACAAATGAGATAATCCAGGAAATCATCAAAGTAGATAGAGAGAAGTGACAGTGAAGAGGACCAGGAGAATTCCATGTCACGGAAGCCAAAAGGAAACAGAGTTAAAGAAGGCACATGGTTAACTGCTGACTGTGTCAAGCACAACATGATATAAAGCAGAGTGAGACTTGAAAAAGAACAAAAACTAGGGTGCTGTGTGCAGAGGAGAGTTAAAAAAAAGTGAAAGTATAGATTCAATGGCGTGGTTGAAGAGTAAAACTAGATTACAGAGGATGGTAAGAAAACAAGGCATGGAGGTGCAGTTGGAGGTAAATTATCTTTTTGAAGAGGCTCTTAATTAAAGAATCCTGGGCATGGTAAACAGTTACTGTACCTGTATGTTAACTGAAAAGCTGGAATTTCCAATGCACCCAGAGGCTCCTCAGAAAAAAAGATCTGGTGACCTTTAGAAAAGTCATTCACTATAATCCCTTCAGAGTACAGTTTTACTCTAGCACACATGAGGTGTCCATAAGTCAGATGTGATTGATTTTAACAAGCTTAGCAATTAAAACAAGGAAAGTAAGTGGTGTTTGCTCAAAGGGTGTTGGTTCCTCTCTGCACAGGTATAGCATGTTTCTGCTCAGGAGAGAATATGCAACATCATGTTAGTTGGAGAAAAAAAACGGAAGCTGTGTATGATTTCATCTTGCTTGGTCCCCAATAAGCACCAGCAGTCAAGAAATTAAAAGGCATGTTGAACTGAGAGGATCTGCTGTCAAGGACCCCTGCCAGGTGATGAGGAGCAACAATATCAGTTTAAAGAACAAGGTGCACCTGACCTAAGCCATGGTCTTTTCAATTGCTGTGTATCTGAAAGCTGGCCATAAGGATGACTGAAGAATTGATGCCTTTGAGTCATGGTATAGGAGAAGAGCACTAAATACATCATGGACTGTCAAAAGAACAAACAAGTATGTCTTGAAGAAAGTGCAACCAAGGTATTCCTTAGATGCAAAGATGACGAAGTTTTGTCTCACATAATTTGGGCATGTTATTAGAAGAAGCCAGTCCTTGGGAAAGGACATCATCCTTTGAAAGATACAGAATCAACAAAAAGGGGAAGAAGATCCTTGGACGGATTGCCGTGGAAGCTAACAAGGAGCTCAAGCACATCCAAGATGATGAGGACAGCAGAGAATAGGATTTCAGATCCACTGTTCACAGGATCATAGGATGAGTCACACCTGACTAGATGACACCTAGCAACAACATCAGTAGAAAAAGAAGGAATAAATATATACGAGAAAGCCGAGGACAAATTAGAAAAGAGGTGGTATAGGGGATTGGGGTTGGAAGTTCAGCCAGGTAGCCATGAAGACATGGCTGCAGAGTGCCTAGATGTGCCACTCTGGAAAATGCCGTTCCTTCTTTTTCTGGCTGGCATACACCTACTCATCCTTCAACCTCCCCAGTCAGCTCCACCACCACTAGCTTCCAAAGACTCCGGTCAGAGTGCTCTGGTATCTAACCTCTTTCACATATTACAGCTCAGTCACATCATATTATTGCCATGCCTTTCTCCTATTAGACTGAAGTCCCTAATGGTGGAAACCATATTTTATCCATGTATATTTTTTCCACATGTAGCCTAGCATGTTCCATAAATGTGTATTGAATGAATAAATAAATTATTCCTCCACTCATGCATAAAAGAATTGCAATTCAGATTTCTAAAAGGTTAGGGAATAGCATTTCAGAACGAGCGCCCTAAATGTCTAGGTTCATTTCCGATCGAAGCCGTCTGCTCTTGGGCAATTACCCTAACTCTCGACATCTAATAACCCAGGCTCTGAGAAATGGGGACTACAATCTGTGAAGCTGTGAGCTTCATTAGTGAATGCTGGGAAAGGGCTTTTTAAGTGGCAAAGGAGATAATTACAGAAAAATGCCTCTGAGGAGGAAGATGGCAAAAAAAGGCAACCCTGAGACAATAGAGAGGCTTCCTTGTAGGATCTCCACCCTGCTTCACCCTTTCACCAGCAGCCACAGATTATCCAGGGGCCTCTCAAAGGCCCTGGCACAGGGAGAACCCATGGTTATACATTCACCGAGGTCGGGAGCCATTATGAAGGGATACTTGTCAGGAGCACAAGAGTCCTGCTACTCAGTGTCTCCCAGGTCTGGGCCACAATGCTTTCTACTTGCAGCTTTTTCTGCTGTTCTGACCTTTGATACTCACCTTTACAGTTCACTCACAGATGGCTCAAATGCACTTGACCTTTAGAAATACGTTTGTACTCTCAGGAAGTGGACAATCATTTATCACCGCTGCTTACCAAGTGTTCACTAGATATGCCTAGGTAAGGTCTGAAAGTCAACACAAGGTGAGATGGTTTAAGTGCAGATTGGTTGCAAAAACAAACACTTTCTATTTAATATGTAGATAAAAGTGAGGCTTTCAAAAACAGCATACTTTTTGTCATGGATTCAATTGTGTGCCCCTCTAAATCCATGCATGTAATGATATGTTGTTGATGTTAGATGCCATCGGGTGGGATGTGACTCATAGCTGACCCTCCAGCAGGTTTTCATACACCATAATAGCAAGGGAGGAGATTTCCATCTTTTACTTGATGAGAAACTAGTGGATTTGAATCTACATCCTTTGAGTTGACAGTGCAACTCCTTATCCAGGAGTCACTGGAGTTTCCTATATAAGGATATAAGTGGAAAGAATCTGTGCAATGATCTTTCATGTTCTTATAAACAAAATCAATGCAACAGAATTAAGGGTAGAATGCAAAAATCTTTAATCCATGACAGTACAGGAAATCTCTCGAGTGTGTGGTCTATGAGATAAAAGGAGTAGAAAGTGCTGATATTTTTTTGGCGGGGAAGGGAGAGTGGGAGGCTCAGTGTCATGAAGAAATAATTGGCAGGAGAAGGGCGCATCCTCTTGGACCCAGGCCTCCATTCAAGGATGCTCCTTGACACGACACTTTGGGAAAGCCAAGAAACCTGGGGATCTCCAAAGAAAGCCTGGCCTACAAATGATGAAGGAAGCAAAGATTTTCCTACACAACTGGTGTAGGGGTGTGCAGCTTCCCCTAGAACAGTATCCCTAAATTTGGACTTCCCGCCTTAACTATAATATAGCAAACTTTTCCTTGTTAAGAGTCAGAACTTGTGATATCTCTCTATAGTAACCCTAGAGATCTAAGGGAGAGCTCCAATAACATAGTCCTCAGGGAGTTGCACGGCTAATCTAAAGTCCCACCTCTGATGGGTTGAATCTACAAGCAACTCTGAGGGGGAAAGAGGGGCAACCTCCTTCCATGCAATTTACAGCCTGGGAAACCCAACAGAGGGTCTATTGTGAATTGGATCTGACTTGACAACAATGAAAGAGAGGGAGAACTAAGGAATACATTTATGATTGACAGATTTGATTCTTATTTCTAAATTCAGAGAAATTTGGAGATCTGCTTTATGTTGCTTGTGCTAATGCAGCACAAGCAGAGGAAGAGAAGGGAAGTCTTAAAACATTTGTATTGTTTCACATTCTGATTCCTCTCTCTACACACACACACACACACACACACACACACACACACTCCTCTAAAATTGAATTTTACTGAAGATAAATTCATAATTAGTTTGCTCCCCAGGCACATACAGTTCAGGTTAGCAATAAATGTGGTAATAATGGGAAAGACGGTCTGGGATTTTTAATTGTCAAGATTAATCAAAGGTTACCACATACAAGTGAACAGATCAGGGTTGGAAAGAACAGAAGGAGGAAAAAGAAAAACTGGGATTGGAAAGGAAAAATGAAAATAAAATAAAAATGGGGAATAATGAAAATCTGTTTATAGATAGATATATTGTATGTCATTTGACTCAATTCTTTCTCAACACATTCAACTGTCTCCAAAATAGAAGCACTTCCACTGAAAGGAAAAGCCTTACATGGTTATATGGGTGATAGTGAACAAGCTTTTATTTTCTGAAATTGTTGGGCTACAATCTTATTACCAGAACAGTTAGCAGACTGCAGTTTCTCATCAACATTATATGTAGAAAATTTGCTACAACTATAATTAAAACTCTGCTTAGTATCCACATTAGCTAGCTAATCTCAACATTAGCCATTTAGAGTTCTTTTGAAACTCATAATGAGTTAGGAGCGAGATAAAATGACCTTTTCCTATTACTGACAGTGTAAGGGTTCAGAGAAAGCTTAAATGTTCTTCAACATAGGAGGCCATACTCAGAAACTTTCTTCAATTGTTGGAAACTATACTAAGTGACTTTGAAGATCACTTGTGATTGTGAAGTATCATTTGACAATCTTGCAGGAAAACTCTAAGATGATTTTACTATGTGGGCCTCACTGGAGGGTTTCATCCCAGCTAGAAAGTCTACTTGGGTCTCCTTGTCCAGTACATGGGAGAAATTGAAACTACAATGGTCAATTTTACCCTTATGGACAGAAATCTCTTCCCATGATTCCTTTCAGTGCTGCCTGGGGTTGGAGGCCTTGGTTCTACGTATCTTGATTATTAAAATTTCCCTGCTCCAGTTCATCATTCAGAAGTACTTGAGTATTTGGCAAATAGTTTTCACAGAATTTTAGCTTGTGTTCTTCTCTGGTCAAACACAAATTAAGTCATTTGGGGCTCAACATACCTTAGACATTCTGAATCACCTTATTCAATCATTAGTCAAAACAGAGACCATAAAGCCTCATTAAAAAGATTCAGTCATTCAGTCAATGTGTTACCAGTTTAACAGACAAAAATCATAGGGGCTGAGGAGACATACTACTTTTTTGAGTTCTGGGATCTCAAATATCTGTCTTCAGTGCCTCAATATCTTTTACCTCCTTATTAAATCAATGCATTGAACCCAGAAATACTAAAGTCTAGGAGGAGAAATAATATAGAAGATATCCAATAGTTTTGAGGAGGAAAGAAGAGGAAAATAGGCATTATACTATAAATTTAACATCATCTATTATTCAACTGTTAGATTATAATAAACAATCATAATAAAGAGTACAAGAACTTAGTGCATACTTTGGAACTCAGATCTAGAAAAATATGGGATATGAGACATCTGATACTCCACAATGTTTCCTTCATGTATTAGAAAAAATAAAAACTCATTGTCATTGAGTGGAAACCAACTCAGTTGGATCCTCCAAGCAAATTTTTGGGAGGCTGCAAATCCTATTTCTAGAAAATAAAATGTACAAATTATAGGGACTAATGCTCTAGATCATCACATGACTAGCTGCCTGTTTTAGAATTAAAGATAATTAACACAATAACTGGGGTCCAAAGCCAAGATCTGAGAACATGCAAAAAAAAAAAAAAAAAAAAAAGCAAAATGTGCTGCTGCTTTTCCCCTGAAGAATTTCACAGAAGGAATTGAATTTGTTACATCATGAGGTGTATTGAAATGAATAGCCATTTATAAATATGGGTTATAACTCACTTATCAAATAACTGCCTCAATTTCTGCTGAGGCAATAGACACTTGTTATTATGTTTTCATGAATTATTTCATGTTTTATTGATCATCACCCAAACATCTTTCCAACTGCAAGCTCTTGAGGACATGGCTTTTTTGTTTTTCTCAATCTCAATCTCTTTTCACACTCACTGGTTTACTAGCACCCTATAGAAACATGTTTGGCACATACTTAACTTCCGCTTAGAGAAGAGAATAATTTAAGCACTTCAAATAAATGTCACTGTAGACATTCTCCATGTGAAATAGTGATAAAAATTAGTCATATAAAAATTATATCTGCTTTTGCATATGTTGAGGTACTTTGAGTTTTTAAAAGCCTTTCCATGACTACTGGTTTTTTTAATTCTCCTTATAAAAATCTACAAATGTTTTAAAATTTTTGCATGTTTTTTATTGTAATTTTCAAGAAAGTTTATGGGTATTGGTTTAATTTATTCATTCATACACATTTCCCTCCTTGTCCCTCCTTCAATTCACTTTCCAATGCTTGTTCAGTTCCAGATTGTTAATTGTAATAAAAATATACTGTATAATTTTCTATTCCTTTCAGATTGTCCTTTCTTTTATGTATTTCAGGACTTTATTATCTCAATCACAAAAGGATAAAGAACACTGCTTAACAAGAGGATGAATACAGGGCTGGGAGTGGGGAAAGGAGGACAAGTATGGACATGTTATTAATACTATCAGGGAGACACTGGATGGTTCAAAATCAAGAAATGGGTCCATCAGGGATGTACTTTTCAATCTGTATGCAGAACAGATCATCTGAGACACTGGGCTGTACGAGGAGGAATGGTGGAAGAATCAACAACCTGAGTTATGTGGATGACACAACCCTGCTTGCTGAAACTGAGGAGGACCTGAAACACTTACTACAGAGGGTCAAGGACTCCAGCCTTCAATATGGATTGAAGCTCAACATCAAGAAAACAAAGATTCTCACCACTGGGCCAATTGGCAGCATCACTATGGATGGTGAAGAGATTGAGATAGTTAACAGTTTTCTTTTACTTGGTTCCACAGTCAACACTCTTGGTAACAGCAGCCAGGAAATCAGGAGATGAATTGCATTGGGAAAGTCAGCTGTGAGGGACCTCTCAAGAGTACTGAAGTGCTCTGGTGGCCTAGTGGCAAGGAGCTGCAACTACAATCCCAGATGCACATGGTTCAAATCCACCAGATGCTCTGCCGGGAAAAGGAGAGACAATCTCCTCCTGTACCAGTCAGATTTGATTTGACGGTACACTCATGCAAAAATTAAAAAAAAAAAAAGTACTGAAGTGCAACGACATCAGACTGGAGACTGAGGTGTGCCTGATCCAGGCTCTAGTCTTTGCAATTATGTGCTATGCATTGGAGAGTTGCAGGTAAATCTCCATCATCTCGCTAAAATACAACAGCCATCAGCACTGGAGAGATGAAATGCCCAAACACACAGTCATTATATCTATTTCAACTCATACTGATCCTATTACAGATCACATTCTAACTATGCTGTGCACTTTCTGAGGCTGTAAATCTTTCCAGGAGGAGATTGCCTTATCTTTCTGGCTTTTTTCTGCAGAATGGCTGGTGGGTTCAAATCACCAGTCTTTCAGTTATTAGCCCAAATCTTAACCTACAGTACCACCAAGGCTTCCACACTGGAGAGAAGCAGTGGAAGCAGTGTTCAAGTGACAAATTATATCAGCTCAGACCATAAGCAGATCCCAAAGACCAAACTTTCTTCTTCTTCTTCTTCTTC
>NW_006399921.1:2373792-2379470 GCF_000299155.1 Elephantulus edwardii | reverse complement strand
TTCTTCTTCTTCTTCTTCATCATCATCTCCTTGGTCTTCTCCTTCTCCTTCTTCCTCTTCCTCCTCTTCCTCTTCCTCCACCTCCTCTTCCTCTTCTTTCTCACTGTTGTCAAGTTGGAACCAACTCATAGTTGACCCTCCCCTCCTGAGGATTTCCAAGGTGGTAATTTCAACAGAAAGAGATTGCTTATCTGTTTTCCTTGGAGCCTCTAGTAGATTTGAACCACCAGAGAGATGTGTGGCCTCTGGGTAAGCAGCATAACTCTCTATGAATTAGACCACTATATGCTAGTTGTTGTTGTTGTTGTTGTTGTTGTGTGCCATTGAGTTGGAACCAACCCATAACTGACCCTACAGAGTGTTACCAAAAGCAGTTAATTCCAGGAGAGAAGACTGTCCATCCTTCTCTCTCAGAATAGCTGGTGGATTTGAACTGCATGTCTTGGAGATTGCAGTGCAGTTTCTTACCACTAGGCTACCGGAGTTCCCTATATTCTACTTAGATTTATAATACTAAGGAAAGAGAACTCAGTGCCTTTCAATGACCTTTCTAGTAATTTGTCTACAGTGTTTATAGACTAGCCCCTTCCCCCTCCATTTTATAATCTCTTCATTATTTATATCCTGCTAGGATGACGATGATAGTTCAATTTTTCAGTGGAGGTAGGTCACACTGACAGTGATTGCAACTGACAAGATATTAAAAGGAATGAAAGGAATCTTGTTGAAAAAGACCCATCAAGGTCATTCACTTGTGATAAAACAAGTGAAGAATGAGGAAGGAATATAAGGTTACTGCTTAAGAACTAGCAGGAATAACTATTTTATCTAATTATTCTTCCTCCCATTGCTTCTAAAAGTAAGAACTCCTGTATACACACTTTTAAGCAAGTTTATTATTTTGGAACCACTGTAAGATACCCACCCTATTACCAGTTTGAAGTCCAAGTACCTTTAAAGATGGTGTTCTGAACCTTTCCCATCCTACTAAGTCAGAGTAAACCCTCCAGATGGCACATAATGTACAAGTCCATGGGTCAACGTCATTCTCTCCATCCCCAAACTGTGAGTGCATGTTATCCATCTTTACATTTACATCACAGTGAAAGATAGGTAGTTACCCACCCAAGTTCCTGTTTCCTTCTCTAAACACAGAGTTGGTAATGGAAAGCCGCTGTCCAGCCAGCTTCATTTATATAAACTTGTGACCACATGCTAACTTTCCCCATAGGAAAATAAGCAGGAGCAATGTTTTCCACTCTGCGGTTGATAAGAAACTAGTGTCATCTTGCCCTTCTCTTGCTCTAGCTAGAGGCAGAAGTTGATAAGAGATTAGGAGATGGTGAAGTTCTGATGGAAGGAGCCAAGATCTCTGAATCCTTGCACTTCAGCAAGCCACTGTGGGCCAGAAACAACACACTATATTGTTACCAGAGAGAAGAATGAATTATTTTTGGGCTGATAATTAGAAAGAAATGCTTGGAGTCCACAAGCTGTCATCCCATGGGAGGAACATGTATCTGACTGGCTGCTTCTGTAAGGATGACAGACTACAAAATTCCCTTCTGGAGGATCACTAATTGAAGAATCAACTTGACAGCCATGTTTTTATTGTTTTGTGTTGAATATATCTCTTCCATCATCTTGTAGAAGTGATTTTTAGAACATAGATAAGATTATTGACAAAAACATCATCACCCAGTCCACATCTGGTTTTAAAAAAATAGTATTTGTAAATATCTCTATTTCTCTTTTTCTGTGCTTCTGCAAAATCTGATATAGTTGATGAAAACACATAAGGATATAAAAAATAGAAGTTTATCCTCTCTTGTAATGGTCCAATGTACCATTTGTGTGAGTTGTACTGTGGTAGCCTGCATATTGCTGTGAAGCTGGCAGCTTTGTCACTTGTACTTCAGATACATTTATACAGTCAAGGTTACTTATGTTGGATCAGCTTCAGCAGAGCTTCCCGACTAAGATAGACTAGGAAAATAGGTCTGGTGATTTACTTATGCAATATTATGGAGATCCCAGTTGTACATAGTAGAACTATTCCAGTATGCTTGGAAGGCTGCAGCTTTTGGAAACAGATTTCTAGATCTGCTTTCCAAAATATCTCAACTTAACCATTCGTGATGCCTGGCCAATAAAAGCCCCATGTGTAACAACAAAATATTGTCTAATATATCAAATATACCAACAGGGAGCTCTAGCAGCCTAGTGACAAGCACCTGTGCTGCAATCCTGAAAGCACACAGTTCGAATCCACCTGGTACTCCACGGGAAGATGAGCAATCTCTTTGCATGCGATTAAATGCCTTGGAAAACCCACTGGCGGATCAGCTATGGGTCGGTACACAACAACAACAACAAATCAAAATACCTGGCAGTTGCAACAATGGCTAATGGTGGTCAAAGTTACACTGAAAGACCTCTCATTCCGCTGTAACTGTGTAACTTCTAACTAGGAGTCAGAGCTAATTTGACAGCAACTAACAATGTATATTTCCAAATCCATTATGAAATTAACACAGTGGCACATATAAGATTTTCCAAAGGCAATGGATAACGGGTAGGATACTTGCCCATTTCCCTAGGGAGAAGCCTGAATGTTTTCTATTTTTCCAGAAAGGATTAGCTGTGGATTATGGCTCACATAACTCTGTCTAATAATCGTTATTATGGATATTTCCCTAGGGTTATATTACTAGGGTTTTATTTAATCTTGAAGTTGTTTCTTCAAATATATAAATGTGCATTTAAATTTTGTTACTATGAAAGAATGTCGAGGTTGTCATAACAACAAGCAAAAGCAGTAGAGTGTATGTGATGTACTGGGGTACTTAGTGCTAGCTTTGCCAGTGAAATGTGAAATAAATAAAATTACTATATCATACTCAAACACTACCCGAAGACTAAACTAGGAATTATGATACTAAATTCAACTGTTCATCTTTCACGTCCCAGATACTATAGTTTAATACACTGATTAGTTAACAACTCTGGCAATTTTGTTAGTTCTGGGATGAAAAGGTATTTAGAAAAGAGATAAGATTTTTTTTTCTTAGCAGAGTATCATTACCAACAGCTTGAACAAAGCGTGTGTGTGTACGCTGTGTGTATTGTATGTACATGTTTATGTTTGTGTATATATAAAGACAAAGAGAGATTGAAGTTAAAGAAGCAAAATCTGATGGAGCTGATGAGTTGAGGAGACAATAAATTTAAAGAAAGCAATCAAATTAAACCCCTCCTGAGTAAAGGATGGTGAGCACATTTCTTAAGTAATTACCCTCCGCCCTGATTTCCTGTGCTGCACAGAGCATTTATTGATCCTTCCTCGGTGGGCCAGGAGCCTGTTTCTTTACATTATTTTTGCTACTCATTCATGTTACTATCATTTTCTTGTGAAGATTAAATATTCCAAGAATCAGGTCTCCCCCATTCCCCCGGGGATATTATCCTTCTCTTCAAGTGACCTTCAGATTTAACGTTTCCAGAAAAAGTCAGGAGATAACATGAATGGCAGCTAAGTTGGATTATTTATTGTGCAAGATGCAAATAAAAAGAAGATATAAGGACAACCCGCTTAAGTGTATGACACGTGGTGAGCTGGAATAGGGCACCCTGGTGGAAAAAAGAACCCCTGTTTTAGAGGAAATAGTTCGTCTAGCTGCTTTTGAAAAAAATGAAGATTCAAAATCCCCTTCATCTGATGTATTGTCTCACTAAAGTGGAAGATAATTCAAGAAAATTTTACATTCTAAGAGGAAAAAAAGAGGAAAAAGCATCCCTACCTTCAGTCTAGATTCCCCTTTTCCTCCTGATCTCTCTGATCGACTTCCTGGAGAAGCAGCCCAGCCTTTGAGGGGCCTTCTCTTGATGGGAAGAGACCTTATGCTGAAAGAAGTCACTGCTGTATCGAAAAGCGTGACACAAAGGATCAAGACTCTGGACGCCACCTGCAGTGGGGCAAACCATTCCGAGGCAGATGCAAAAAGGCATATGCAAACGTAAAGAGGAATTGAATTCAGTGACAGTGCCAGACGGTCTCAGGCGGCCCCTTGACTGCTCCTCCTGAAAACCAGGGTCAAAGGCATTTGATGTGGCTCAGTAGGCAGAGGAGATCAATAATGCTAAGGAGTAGTGTCTGCGCTAAGAAACAAATCATTGCAAATTTAGATGAAATGGTCTCCATGTTCAGTGCTCCAGATGGAAGCCCCCCATCTGCCACATTGACATTTTCCCTGTAACACTCCCTCAGTGGGAGGGGAGAAGGAGGACTAGAGGTAGCAAGACAAGGAAAACGATCCAAGGGTACAGTCTGAGGATGGTGTCATCTCAAAAGGAAACCTTGTGTAGGTCAATGCACATCCAGCCATTCAAGGAGACAGCAGGAAGCATTTAGGATAATATGGATAAAACATGCTTTAATCTCAAAAGAAATTAACAGCAACAAAACCCCCAAATCAGGTGCTTGAATTCCAACTCAGAGAGATCACACATATTTCAAGAGTAGAACCTTGCACCAAAGGATTTTCAACAGCTGTGCCTTCTGAGGTACCTCTTTGTAGGTACAAACCACCAAACTTTGTTAGTGGCCAGTGTTTAGTCATTTAAGTCATGCAGGGATTCCCAAAAGAAATCAGAAAATATGAATAAGGTGGTAGTGGTGGTGCTATATGCTGTCAAGTCTCCAGTGACCCATAGCGACCCTATTTACAGCATCTCTGAAACCTGCCCTGTTCTGAGCCAATCTTACTAATTCCAACACACCAACCCCCATTGCCCCAGTTACTGTATCAATTAATCTCATGTGGGGTCTTCCTCTCCTTCGCTGTCCCTCCACCCTTCAGAGGATGATGTCCTTCTCCAAGGATTGGTCTCTCCTGGCCACGTGTCCAACGTATGTAAGACGTAGCTTCAAAATCCAAGCCTCCAAGGAGAGACTTGGTTTCAATCTCTGTAAGACAGATCTATTTGTTTTCTTAGTGGTCCATGGTATGCTCAAGACTCTTCTCTAGCACCACAACTCGAAGGCATCTATTCTTCTTCTTTCATTGTCCAGCTCTCTGAAGCATCGCAAGTAATTGTGAAGACCATGAACTTGGGCACACCTTTGTCTCTAGACTGACATCGTTGCCCCAGAGTAGTAACTCTGGAGAGGTCCCTGACGGGTGATTTTCTCAGTACAATTTGTGTTTTGATTTCCTGACTGCACTGGGCAAGGTCACCTCGGATAACAGCAAAGGCGGCGTCTTCCAGGTCAGACCCAGCAAAACCCGGCCAGAGAGGGACGGAGAAGGCGTCACTGGGCAAGGTCACCTCAGATAACAGCAAAAGGAAGGCGTCCTCCAGAAAGGAAAACATAATCTACACAAGAGTTCTACAGGACACCTCAACTTCACTTGGAGACAGTGCAACTAAACTTAAGAGACACTGGTCAAAAGAAAAATGTCAGCAGTCGACGTTTTTGGAATCACAGAACCCAAGAAAGCTTAAGATACAAGCTGTCAGATCATGGGTTGGACAATGGAAGATATTTTCTGAAGGGACTTGGCAGATGAGAAGGGTTATCCTGGTTGAGGGTAGAGCTGGGAAGTAAGTGGGTCAAGGCTCTGGGCTAAGGGTGGGGTCAACACTGTAACTAATGCTTAACTCCACAATAAGGGATT
>NW_006399921.1:2359343-2370847 GCF_000299155.1 Elephantulus edwardii | reverse complement strand
AGGAGGGGAAGACCCTCTATGAGATGGATTGATTCGGTGACTGGGGTAATCGGGATGGGTGTGTCAGAGGCGGTGCATTTGGCGCAGGACAGAGCAGGGTTTAGGGCTGTTGTGCATAGGGTTGCTATGAGTCGGAAATGACTCGACGGCACATAACAACAACAACAACATTACCAAGAGTGTTGACAGTGGAGTCGAGCAAGCTGTAAGTGTGTGTGTATGTGTGTGTGTAATTCCAACTTACTACCATGAGGAACCTAACCTCCACTAGGTTCCTGAGGCTGTATATCATGGGAAGAGATTTCCCATCTTTCTCCATTGGATATGCTGGTGGGTTTAAACTACCAGAGCACCTTTGGGTTAGCAAAGTAACTTCTTATGGATGAGGAAACCAGAGTGCCCCAAAATGGTATATAACTTTACACTTTATGTTGTTGCTGTTGTTATGTGCCATCGAGTAGCCTGCAACTCATAGTGACCCCACGTACAACAGCCCTAAACCCTGCTCTCTACTTTGCCAACTTATTGTCTCTGACACACCAACACCGATTATCCCAGTGATTGAATCCGTTCATCTCATAAGGATCTTCCTCTCCTGTGCTGTCTCTCCACACTCCCAAGCATGATGTCTCTCTCCAAAGACTAGTCCTTCCTTGCAACATGTGCAAAGTATGTCAGATGAAGCTTTAGAATCCTTGCCTCCAAGAAGCAGCCCCGTTTAACCCTCTCCAGGACAAACTTGTTGATTCTCTTAGCAGTCCATGGTATGTATGTTCAGCATTATTCTTCAACACCACAGCTCGAAGGCATCAATTCTTCTATCATCCCTAGTCACTTGAAAGAATTGGCTAAAATTAATGGTATACCAATTGACATATTTCAACTAACAGATGCTGCCCTAGATGTGCTCACCAAGTTGTGCCAAGACATCTGGAGGACAACCTCTTGGCCAACTGACTGGAAGAGATCCATATTTGTTCCCAGTCCAACGAAAGGTGATTTGACAGAGTGGAAATTATTGAACAGTATCATTAATATCACATGCAAGCAAGATTCTGCTGAAGATCATCCAAAAATTATTAGAACAGCACATCAACAGAGAACTACCAGAAGTGCAGGCTGAGTTTAGAAGAGGTCGTGGTACTAGAGATATTGTAGCTAGTATTACATGGATTCTGGCTGAAAGCAAGAAATACCAGAGGAATGTCTATCTGTGTTTCATTGACTATACAAAGGCATTTGACTGTGTGTATCACAACAAACTGTGGCTAACTCTGAGAAGAATGAGAATCCCAGAATACTTGGTTGTGCTAATGCAAAACCTATACTTGGACCAGGAGGCAGTCATCAGAACAGAGCAAAGAAACTCTGCATGGTTCAAAACTGGGAAGGGTGTATGGCAGGGATCTGTCCTATCTCCATACCTTTTCAATCTTTGTGCAGAACAGATTATCTGGGAGGCTGGACTATATGAGTAGAAAAGTGGGATCAGGATTGAAGGAAGACTCATCAACAATCTCTGTTATGCAGATGACACTTATTTTTCTTTAGTGACCTGTATTTATTTAATTTTTATTATATGTACAAGATGTATTTTACTAATACAAAAACTCAAGCACTTTTTAAATATGGCAAGACAAAAGTGCAGACCCCCAAAAAAATTTTTTTAAAAAGTGCAGACCCACTATTCTAATAAACATCTAACTCACTCCAGAGACAGGTCCTTAAAACTTCTGCTCTATCGCACTCTACAAAGCTCATCTGTGTATACAAATAGATAGGTTTCTGAAGGCCACTCTCTTTCTTCATGGTCTCTACCATGTTGAGGTACTTGACTTACCTGGATTTATACATCTAAAGTCAGGGGTCGGGGGAATGTCTCCAATAGTAACTCTACTATTTGAAGGTAAAGATGTGCAACAATAAATTGTAGAACCAATGCAGGAAGTATGAAGATTTAACTTTAGTATTATATCTAGTTAATCCTTTGGACTAAATTTTCTTAGAGAAAATCAGATAATTAAATTAAATTAAAGCAAAACACTAATTAATAACTTTGTAGGTTGCTAAAATTAAAAAAAGGAGCTCTGGTGGCCTAGTAAAAAGCTGCTAACCCAAAGTTTTATGGTTCAAATTCACCAGCTGCTCCACAAGAAAAAGGCGGGCATTCTCCTTCCATTCAATTTGTTGCCTCTAAACACTCAGCGGAAAGTCAGCTATGGGTTGGTTGTGACTTGATGGTACACACAATACCAACACAATTTAAAAAACATGTTGCTCAACATAGATAGCATTTCAAGGACATGTCCTTGTTAAACCTTTGCTTATACATTCAGAAGTAATATAGGAGGCAGAGGACAGAATGTCAGGACACAAACTTCATATTACAGCACATCCTCAGGACCTCTCTGCCTTTTCTACAGGCAAGATGGCCTGATCATTCTTGACGCATTTCACAGAGGCTACACAACAACAAACAACAACTTGTTGCCATAGAGTCAGAAATGACTCATAGCTGCCCTTCCAGCAGATTTTCAGAGCCTGTAAATCACACAAGAGGATGTTAGTCTTCTTTCATGGAGAAGCTGGTGAATTGGAACGACCTGACTTAGAGTTGGCAGTGCAATTCCTTAACCATTAGGACACCAGACCTCCCACAATGGTAAAAGTGGAAAAAGTCTAAATGGCCAATGTCAATTTTCATTTACTTAAGTTCAAAATTACTTTACTGCCTTGTCAAGTATCAAGGAAAAGGAATCTAAGATATGGTGATCAAGTGCAATGCATTATCTCTTGTGTAAGGAGAGTTCTGAATATGTTATCTCGTTGACTGAGATGTTACACTCATACTTTCCAGAATACAAAACTGAAGTTAGGGTGATCGATGACCTATGTGGCTGACAGCAAATCAAGCCCATGTTCTTTGGATTTTATCTCGACATTCTTCTTCAGACCTCTTTAATGATTTAGGCCTTTGCCCCAACTCTAAATTATCATTCTAAATTTCAGCAGTCACAGTTCAATAGAATGTTGTTGTTGTTGTTGTTGTTGTTATGTGCCATCGAGTTGCTTGCGACTCATAGCAAACCTATGTACAAGAGCCCTAAATGCCATTCTATCCTGTGTCAACCTCGCTGTCTCAAACACATTCATTCACACTACTCCACTCACAGAATCAATCCATCTCATCGAGGGTCTTCCTCTCCTGCGCAGTCACTCCACTCTCCCAAACATGATGTCCCTCTCCAAGGGCCAGTCCCCCCTTGCAACATGCCCAAAGTATGTCAGATAAAGCTTCAGAATCCTTGACTCCAGGGAACATTCTGGCTTCACCCTCTCCAGGACAAACCTGTTTGTTCTCCTAGCAGTCCATGGTATATTCAACACTCTTCTCCAGCACCACAACTCAAAGGCATCAATTCTCTTTCTATCATCCCTATTCACTGTACAACTCTCTGATGCATAGCACATAATTGCAAAGACTATAGCCTGGATCAGGTGCACCTTAGTCTCTAGCCTGACGTTGTTGCACTTCAGTACTCTTGAGAGGTCCCTCACAGCTGACTTTCCCAATGCAATTCATCTCCTGATTTCCTGGCTGCTGTTACCAAGAGTGTTGACTGTGGAGCCAAGCAAACTAAAACTGTTAACTATCTCAATCTCTTCACCATCCATACTGATGACTAGAAGGTATGAATAATTGAGCTGAAGAGTTGTACTGAGATCAATGTATACAGCAGAAGTTAATACTTTGTCTAAACTCCTGCTTGACTTACCCCTCCTTTGCCTCTTTCAATGAAACTTGGAAAAAAGTATTTTATTACTTGAATGTTTGGATTAGTTCATTTCCACATTCTAGAGGCATAAAGAATAAGGAGAATCATCTTTATTCATCATTGATATCAAAAGAACCTTTAATGGGAAATACAATGAGAAGAAGAGATGGGATGCATTCCTCAACTTATCTACTTTTGGGAATACGAAGTGCTGCAAAGAGTGTGGACCTGGATCCAGTAAGAATTGAGAAATTCTTAGAATTTCCAGTAAGAACAGAGAAAGTCCTAGTTCCACCACCAAGTGACGTTTGTTGAGCAAGGCATTTTATCTTCCCAAACTTTCTTCATCTTTACTAATGAAACAATGCTACCAACCCCAAAATGCTGATAATAAGGATTAAATAGGGTAATAGACACAAATTGCCTAACATTGTGCCTGACATATATGTTGCTGTGATTAGGTGCCATCAAGTTGAGTAGGACTCATAGAAACCCTGTGAACAACACATCTGGACCTTGCCTTATCCTGTCTCATCCTCATAATCTCTCATAACACTCAAGCTTGTTGTTGTAGTCACTGTATCAATCTATTTCAGTGAGTGTCTTCCTCTCTTTCACTATCTTTCCTCTAGCTTTACCGAAGGACATTTTTTTCCCAAGGACTTGGCCCCACCTTACAAGAAGCCCAAAGTGCGTTAATAGATGTCTTCACTTGTTTCTCCTCTCTTTGAATCCTACCACACCAGTAAATAAATATCTTTCACTGGGTGAAAGCTTTGCTCCATCCATGTCATGACAATTGGCTTTACTTCTTAAGTCCCATTTCGAGTGTCTTCCACCCAGAAGGGCTCATCTTATATCACTAGATTCAACAATGTTCTTCCATTATCCACAGAATTCTTTTTGAAATCCTGTTATTTCAAAGTGAATGATCAGTCCTGTTCCTTAGTCTGTAAACTCCACTGAAACCTGTTCACCAAGAGTGACCTTTGTGGGACTTGAAATGTCAGTGGCAGAGCTTCTAGTATCACAGCAACAGGCAAAGCACCACAGTCTGGCAAGCTGGCAGCAAGTGGTCACATATAAACACTCTTAAAACTTAGTACAGATGCCTAAGCCACCTTAGATAGCTGTATTTTGAGGTGCATGCGAACGAGATGCGGACAAGGGCACTGCTGATCCATGGGTCGTCTGTGCAGGAAGGAACTAAACCCAAACCAAACCCGCTGTCACCGAGTGGACTCTGATTCATGATATCCTTTCATTGGGTTTCTGAGGCCGTCAATCTTAAAAGGAGATTACCCTCCTCCTGCGGAGCACGTGGTAGATTCTAACCACCAACTTTTCCGTTAGCAATCCGATGTGTAACCTGCTACACCACTGGGGCAAAGGCATGTATTGTTTCATTCCCTCTTTCTGTAATATGAATTGACTGGAAGGAGAGTTGAGTTATAACCTTGTCACCTATAGCCTTGGCTGCACTGGTATTCCTGGCTAGGAAGGTGGTATTTCAAACAAAGAACGCCAGACAAATGTGAGGTCAGTTGATGACTTTACTACTATTTGCTGTATTGTTAAACAGAACTCCATATTGTATTATTCAGTCTCACAACTGCCTGCATCCTGCAGATGGTGTCTCTGCTTTTATCCTGCCCTAGTTTCCCAGAATTTCCACATCTCCAGGGCCATTACCGCCTCCTGACTCTCACACTTATCCTATTATGCTATTATCCTGCATCCAGCACTGGCTGTTTCATTTTCTGCTTTCTGCCACAATATTATGGGCCCAGAGTTGCAGCCTCTTAGATAGAGTCTGTCTGCTTGCTGTTTGTGTACTCCACTGGGGAAGAGGGAGGTGTGGCGGCTGTGTCTGTAGACATATTATCAGAGGAGAGACAATGTCGTGGCATTTTAGAAAGCAAGAAGCATCCTAAAGGGGATGCTGTGGGCAAAGGAAGAGGGAGGGCATTCCAGCCAAAATAAAGCCTATGATTTAAAAACCACTACACGCCTGAATGTATTTGCAATCCAAACTGAATGAGAAAATTGGCAATTACTGAGTAAATTACCTTTACATGCATTCCCTTTTAAAAAGTATGACTTTGGAGTATTAACTCTCTAAGGAGTTCTTGGTGGCACACTGGTTAAGTGCTCAGCTGCTCATTGAAAGGTTGGCAGTTCGAACCCACCAGCCACTCTGCAGGAGGGAGGACTTGGTGATGCACTCCTGTGAAGATTAGCATAGGAAGCCCAGTGGGGCAGTTCTACTCTGTCATCTAGACTTGCTATCTGTTAGAATCAATTCAGTGACAGACAACAAAGCAACAAACAATAATTAGCTATCATAGCTGCCTACCTAGAAATCTCTGCCCCTATGACAGTCACTTCCTGAATGGACCAACCAGGATAAAATCAGAAAGTTGTTCAGTGAAAAAAACAAAATGAACCTGTGCCCACTGGATGGATTCTGACACATGGAGACCAAGAACAGTGACACACCATCTTACAGACTGGGCATACTGTCAGGAGGGGATAGTTCTTGGAAAAATACATGATGCTGGGCAAGGTAGGGAACAGTGAAAGAGAGGAAGGTCCTCAATGAGATAGATTAACATTATGACTACAACTATGAACTTAAGTGTGACAGAGAAGATAAGGATGGCACAGAATAATGTAAGGTTCAGATCTGCTGTTCATCCTCATTATGACTCATAGTTAACTAGAAGACAGATACATAGCAATAACAATATTGCTGATTTTGCGTTACTGAAAAGAAAAATGGTCGGGTCTTTGTATTTAAAAGTCGGTTGGGCCAGCCTAAATCTCCAGTTTGGAGGCTCATGTGTGAAGTGGTTGAATTTTGGAGGGTCCTGTTTTAGTTGAAAGTTGGGTATTAACTGTTTATCTACATCACAGTTGTGTGTGAACTGACTGGATTTAGCTAACAATCAGCTGTGGGCTGGAAGCCTCTTGTTTAAGTCAATCAGGACATGATGTGTATCTAAAAGCTGATTGTATCTAAAAGCTGATTGTATCTAAAAGCTGATTGGGCCCTTGGGCTTGGGGCCCTCAGGCCTGCCTCTGGCCTGATGTTTGTTGTGTTTGGAAAGAACATTCTTCTAAGTGATATAGCATTGGTGTGTCGGTTTGCTGTACTGAGATAACTTGGGGTTGCTGTGATACTGAACACTGTGCTACTGATTTGTCAAAGCCCATAATGGTTCCCCATGGTTGAGGGTGTTTGGTGGAGCTTCCAGATTAAGACAGGTTTGGCAGCAGGATTGACATCCACTTCTTAAACAATATACCTTTGAAAACTCTATGAACATTAGAGAAATGATGATAATTATAGAACAGGGTTCAGATCTTTTGTTAATAGGGTCACTAAAAGTGGTGCTCCACTCAAAGGCACTTAGCAACAACAAAGATGATAAGCCTGTGATCACATATCTGACCCATAATCAGAACAGCAGATGTGTATCTGTACCCCCATCCTTCTTAACCCTCAAACTTCCCCATCAATCCACCATAGCTTTATTGCTGAATTCCTGTGGCCAGCTCTTCAGGGGACTGGGATCATCCTTGTGGCTGTTTGCCTCTTGTCACTCTCAGCTCAGAGACTTGAAATAGATGCTTAGGAGACACTAGTGGGTTTAACAGAAAGTGTTAACCAAAAACCTTCACAGCAAAGGATGACTTCAAAAGGCAGAGAGAATCACTGCTTTGGGTTAAATTGTTTTTCTGCCACATCCTCATACAGATTGTTCCAAAGCACTATTCATAAGTACCCTCTTCAAAAATCTTTCAGGTCTCCGTTTTAAAATGAACCTATTTACAGAAAACAATGAGTAGATAGATAAGAAAATTAATTAATTAATTGTAAGTCAGTCCTGGGAGCTTCCTAAGCCAAACAAATCTCTGGCCATTGAGATTAACCAAAATGCTTATGGAAAGCAAATTAATTAACCACTAACTACTCTGAGAGATAATTAAGAAGGGAAATAGGATCTGGAGGGTGGGGGAAGGGAGAAGCTCTGCCTCCCACAGCTAAACAAAAAGGACATATATTCTTGGCATTTCAAAATGGTCAGCATTGCCATTACAGTCCAGTGGCAAAACAAATGTGAAGCTTGATAGTGTATGTCTTTGTTAGATTCAGAAGTAGATCACAAGCAGGCTTCATCTTTATTTACTGAGCACCTACTACGCATTCACCGTGCAGCAGCCCAGGAACTAATTCCACTCAGCTCCCTCACAATGGGGTAAAGTTTGAGCCATGCATGATAAAGTTTGAATTAAACACTTATTTAGAAGGAGGAAACAAGCAAGCTGGCTCAAAAGGAAGGGAAAGG
This sequence comes from Elephantulus edwardii, assembly GCF_000299155.1. Classification (NCBI taxonomy): domain Eukaryota; kingdom Metazoa; phylum Chordata; class Mammalia; order Macroscelidea; family Macroscelididae; genus Elephantulus; species Elephantulus edwardii. Next base: position 2,362,719 of record NW_006399921.1, on the reverse strand, counting down.
GCACCGGCCCCATTCTGGGAGGGACACTGTCCGGACTTCTCTTCAAAGGAAGTCTTCTGTGTGGACCCAGGTGCTGCTGAGGGGGGCCTGGCAGGCCAGTGGGGATGAAAGGCTTTCTGGAGGCCCTCTGACCCCTGCCGTCCCACGGGAAATGAGCGGAGGGGCTGCTGGCGGGCAGACAAGCAGGTGTGCCCTTAAGAAGCCATGGAGATTAGCTGGGGCTTAGCCAGACCTCCACAGGAGGCAAATCTCTCCTGACTCTCATGGAGACCTCAGTGCTCCTCTGGCATCAAATAAGCCAGATGCAGGATGGACGTCAACTTGGCCTTTTGTGAGTCCAGGGCCCCAGAACAGGAATCTGGACACCATCACACTCCACGGGGCCCCCCGTGAGAAGGAGACTTTGGAGAAACGACAAGAGACAAAAAGAAATGACAGAAAAGCAGGAACCCATAGTGGGGCTTTATCTCCCTTGCTTGGATCTATGTCTCTGGGTGATTGTTTGCCACCAAAATTGGACCAATAGTTTTCTTTTTCTCTAGAAATTGTAGTTTCTGGGGAAAATAGCCAGTATTTGCTCTTCAATGAAGGTAAATCAGAGAGAACCAAAAGACTTAAAATTTGGGAGAAGCCCCACCCCGGTCATTTTTCAAGAACCCCTAGGGGAAACAGTGACAACTTCAGCAGTGAGAGGTGGTCTGGAAGTCCAAGAGTGAAAAAGGCACCCTGTCATGGTAGGAAGGCTGGGTGACTTGGGAGAACACCTGGTTGGTTCTGCCATGTATCATGTATCTGCTGTATGACTCTGAACAAGACACCCAATCCCTCTGAGCATCAATCAACCCACTTCAAAGTGATCCTAAGCAATGGTCCCTTCAAGAGCTGATGGGGGCAGTAAGTAGGGTAGTTCTAGCATTGCTCTCTGTCCACTAAACCTGTTGTCACTGAGTTGATTCCAACTCACAGCGACACCGTGTGTGTCAGAGTAGATCACAGGGGTTCCTACCCTGTTACCTTTTGAAAGTAGATCACCAGTAAACCTCCCCAGGAAAGAAAAGAGGAGGAGAGGAGAGGAGAGGAAGAAAGAATGAATCAAATAAATAAGGGGGGGGAAGGCTTGCCATCCTTAAAACAATGTATACCAACAAATTATATAACAAATGAATTCACAAACTACCTGATGCAGGAAGAAATAGAAAACCTAAATAGAGTAATAACAAGGGATTAAACTAGTAATAGAAACTTACCACTAAATAAATCAATAAATCAGAGTTCTGAATGGACTTAATCCACTCACTAGCTGAGAGCTTAACCAGTTGCACCACCCAGGGAAGCCACTTAGCACACAGAAGATGTTCAAGAAGTTTCCTTCTATTCTTTCCCATCTTTAATAACTTGATAAATAGATAGGTAGATAGAGGAAGGGTGGATGAATTAATAGGCAGTTTGATAAGTTGCTGTTAACAGATTAACTACATCTTTGTTGTTGTTGTTGTTGTTATGTGCCATAAAGTCACTTGAGACTCATAGCGACCCTATGTACAACAGCTCTGAACCCTGCTTATCCTGTGTCAACCTTATTGTCTCTGACACACCTACCCCCATTACTCCAGTCACTGTGTCAATCCATCTCATCGAGGGTCTTTCCTGATATCTTTGTTGCTAAGCCTTGCTATTTCTTTGAACCCATATGATGGCCCAATAGTCAGTTCAAGAAAATTTCAATTATGGTATGACCGAAGTAAGACTATGAGAGCCCTCTGTAGAAGTGTGTCTACTGAGAAAATTATAGCTGCTGTAAAACTCACTCAGGATATACACAGGATAAGTGGAGCTGTATATGAATAGGAGGAGGGAATTATTCATAATTATTGTTATGAATATAACAAAACTTCTTTTCTGTGACACTTCTTGTGCCACACAAATCGCCAAGTTTAAGACAATTGACCGTAGAACAGCTGAAAGCATAGAGAAGATGTCTATGATTCAATAATAAAAACAGTAATAACAGCAGTTTTATGTGTGGTTCTCCATTCCCTATCTCAGCATGTCTGATAAGAGCAGGAACATAAGTCCATATACTGGTTAACAATTTTCTCTCTACCTAATTCTACTCAGTCATTTCTATGGCAAGAGGCCCTTTCTGATGCCGTAGTGTAGTAAATGTTGCCTTTGTTTCTTCCCATGAGTAGCTAAATTTCTATTACTAATTAAATTATCCTGTCACTGAGTCCCTAACTTCGATAATTTTAGACCTAGAAGGAATGCTCTAATCTTCCTCTTTTTTTTTTTCTACATGAGGAAATCGAAGGAGGTTCAGAAATGTGGAGTAATTCACCCAAGGTCACAAGGTCAAGTTAGAAAGCCCTCAACCCTACACCCACTTGAGGGATTCCTGTGGAGTTTTTAATGATTGACTTTTCTAAAGATCAACAGGTCTTTCTTCAGAGGTACCCCTGGGGACAGGGGAGTTGAACCATCAACTTTTGGTCAGCACTTGGACACTTAGCCATTTTCACCAACCACACAGAGACAGAAAAGGCAATCTTCTTACAGAACCATCATCATCAGGGCAAGCTGTGTACAAAGCCCATGATAAGGCACTCAAAGCCACATGCAATATAAAATTATTATGACAAATAACAAAATATCTCATTAAACAGCCTCAGGAAAAGCACATAAATAAAATTCCAAAAAGCCCTTGAAAGCAACATTATATTTCCAATTCAGAGACTTGTGTTTTATTTGGCTCCACAAGGCAATTATGTTTTTTAGACTTAAATAATTATGGAGATTGAAAATCCTCATAAAGAAATAATTTTGTTTGTTCTCTTCCAATCTAATAGAGCTGTTTCCGTAGTCCACCTACTGTGTGTCTAGTTTATTCTAAATACTAATATAACAAAGATAAACAACAATTGCTTATGTGCTCATGAAAGTCACTGTCTATAGAGAAGGAAAAGTAAGTACTACAACCTCTACCACGTTCAGTAAATTCACCCAAAGTCAACTTAGCTTTCCCAGTGTCTCAGTTAACACTGTAAGGACCCCACCTTCACTTCATGCAGGGTCTATAGGGGATCCACTCACTGAGGAGCCTGAAGATTCTGTGCAGAATTAAGTATGACATCCAGGGAGAAGAAGGGGGCAATTTCTGTTGAAGGAAGTTGGTCAACTACAGAGGCCTACCAAGTCCACATATTTTGCTTGATGACATGATTGCCTTGGATGACTAGTTTTTGATTCCCCAGTAAACCAGTTGTAGACAATGAACTCCATTGTTGTTGTTGTTGTTGTTATGTGCCATAGAGTCGCTTGCAACTCATAGCGACCCTACGTACAACAGCCCTAAACCCTGCTCTATCCCGTGCCAATC
>NW_006399921.1:2355406-2357963 GCF_000299155.1 Elephantulus edwardii | reverse complement strand
TGTGTGTGTGTGTGTGTGTGTGTGTGTGTGTGTGTGTGTGTGTCCTGCTAAACTGACTTTGCAGTTGCTTGGTACAATTTGGAATTAACCTGTTAAATTTGATGAGGACTTACCAGTTAGATTTCATCAAAGAGCAGCTCTAGATTTCTGTTCTTCAGTAGTTTCTGGAAGCACTGCTGTCTTGGAAAGATGAGGATTCTGGCTGTGGAGTACTGGAACCTTTAGTGAGAGTGAATGGAAAAAAGAAACATTACCTGAGGTAAAGCTAGGTGACTTCCCATGATCCCCAACACCCATAAACCTCATCTAACTAGACAGTCACACTTTAATTCAAAGTACTTAACGAACAATCTTATCAAGTCTGTTTTGAACTCTATGTCAAATGTGCATGTGTTCTAAATAAGACAACAGTACTAGCATTTGATAACTTTACATCACAGACAATGAGAAATCATTAAACAACTAACTAATTTCTTGGAAAAACATATCATGCTTGGAAAGGTGAAGGGTCAGCAAAAGAGAGAAAGGCCTTCAACGAGATGGACTGAAATAGTGACTGTAGCAATGGACCCGAGCGTGTTTAGATTTGTCGTTCACAGGGTTGCTTTGAGTTGCAAATGACTTGACAACACCTGACAACAACAGATTGCCATAATTTGTGATACAGTATTTATTTGTCTGCTCCGTTAGCTAAAGAAAGCATATACTTGTCCTCTGATGCCTCTTTTAGATGACAAAGCTAGAATGCAAAGGTTAGTCAAGTAGAAACACTTCATTTATTTTGCTTGATGACATGACTATCTTAAATCCATATCCCTTAGTGCCCCAGTAAATTCGTTGACGTGGAGGCAATAAAAACCCATGACATCATGTATGTCAGAGTAGAACTACTCCATAGTGTTTCAAAAGACTGGTTTTTCGATAGTAGATTGTCAGGACTTTGTTCTGAGGACCCTCTTGCTGGATTCAAACCTCTAACCTTTCTGGTAGCAGCTCAGTGACACCTTCTATCCCTGGTACTAAATCATGTGGTTTATGTTTGGACTTGACTGGAGCATAAAGATGAGGGTCAGGTCACAGGGTTCCACCTCTGTGGTCATCCGTCAAGGAGACACGCCCTGTCCTTTGACCACAGATTATCCTGCCAATCATTTGATCAAAAAGACAAGCAGCGGAAGAGTCTATGTGACAAATACATCAGCACCACTCTCCAAACCTCGAGACTGGGGTTGTTTCTCAGAATTAAATATGACACATCACCACGATTACATGGCTCATGACAGACCTCACCGCCTGACATGCTGGTTCAGCCTAATTCCCAGACTGTTTCAGACACCCAAACAAATTAACACATGTTCCCTGATGATACAAAATGGTGAGTGTGTGTGCTTTTAATGCCAGGCAACTGTATCAGCATCAATTAAATATTCCTCAGACTTTAGTGACCTTGGAAATGCATCATCAATTGGCCCTGGTAAAATCATTGCTGGCTCCTATTAGAAGCCAGCTTCTGGTCTCAGTCAGTGGGTGTTGTTAGGCCTCCATGAAGAGCTCTTCTCTTCTGGGCTTGATCCATCCACACGTCTGAATGAAGCTTTTAGGACCAGCAAGAACCAGATGGCTCTTCAAGATAATTTTTAATGTTTGGGTCTGAGTCATTTGTATACAGAATATTTCACAAAAATTACAATCTGGGTAACAGGCTCTGGGTTGAGTCCAACTTTCCACACAGCCCATCTAGACCTAAATTGAGAAGACAATATTGCAGGACTCCATGATAAATACAGGAGCTCTGGCAGCCTAGTGGCAAGAAGCTGCACTACAGTCCTAAAGGCACACGGTTCAAATCCACCATTTGCTCCGTGAGAGAAGAAAGGGCAGTCTCCTCCTGTGCTATTAACTCCTTCTGAAAACCCACCCGAGGATGAGTTATGGGTCAGTTCCAACTCGGTGGTACACAGCAACAAAATAATAAATATTTCAGCATTTCTTTAATGTGTGATATCAAATACAAGAAGCATCTTATCAAGTTGTTCTGAAATTGTTAGTTTGCCACAACCATCTCCCTAATTAATTTTGGGTGTTTATCTCACTGGCGTTAAAAGATCATTACAAAGGCTAAAGAAGAAGAAAAGACCAAGAAGGATGTCAGATAAGACTCTGAATATTGCATTAGAGCACTGAGAAGCCAAAGCTAAAGGAAGAAATCAAGAAATCAAAGAGCTGAACAGAAAATTTCAAAAGGCAACCCGGGAAGACAAAGTAAGATACTATAATGAAATTTACAGAGAGCTGGAGTCAGAAAATCAAAAGGGCCGACTCGCTCAGCGTTTCTTAAGCTGAAGGAGTTGAAAACAAATTTAAGCCACAGGTGGCAATACTTAAGAATAGTTTGGGTAGAAGATTGAATGATCCAGGATGTATAAAAATAAGATGGACAGAGTACACAGAGTCACTGTATCAAAAGGAATTGGCTGACACAGAGGAATTTCATGAAATAACATATGAGCAAGAACCTATGGTGATGAAGGAGGAAGTTCAAGTTGCTATGAAGGAA
>NW_006399921.1:2345436-2354071 GCF_000299155.1 Elephantulus edwardii | reverse complement strand
GGCTCAGGAGAGGAAGACCCTCGATGAGATGGATCGATTCTGTGAGTGGAGTGGTGTGAATGAATGTGTTTGAGACAGCGAGGTTGGCACAGGATAGAACAGAGTTTAGGGCTTTTGTACATAGGGTTGCTATGAGTTGCAAATGACTCGATGGCACATAACAGCAACAAAACAGTTGTTACTGCTGTTAATGAGTGTCAAGTTGACTTGAACTCAGGGCAATTTATAGCAGAATGAACATTTGCCTGATTCAGTGGAATCCCCATGACCTTTGATATGCTTGAGCTTGGCGTTAGAGCCATCTATCAGTTTACTGCACTGTGGTAGCTTGAGTGTTGTTATGATACAGGGAGCTAAACTACCCGTATTTCACAAAGACAAGGTCATCCATTGTGAACAGGTTTCAGTGGTGCTTCCAAACATAGTTTGGCAATTCACTTCTGCAAATGAGTCAATACAAACCTGTAGATCATAACTCCCTAACACTCATTCACTCATGCAATGCTATCAAGTCAGAGCAGATTTATAGTGGACTCCCTAGCAGGTTTTCAGGAAGCTACCAATCGCACAGAGGAGGTGGTCCATTTCCCCACCCTCACCCCATGGGGCCCCTGGTGAGTTCCAACTGCTAAAGGGGCTCTGCCCCTGGGTTGTCAGTGCGACTCCCTCTGATTTGTTCACAGTCCAGAAATTATGATAATATTGTGAATCAGCCAGCAGACATACTGGAGCAGTAATCTAAATCACAATAAATCCAGAGCTTAAAGATACTGAGACAAATTAAAATGGGCTGTAGTGTGTTTAAGTGCTGGGCGTCCACAATTAGAAAGAGGAGGGTGTGTAGTGGGAGAGTCTTAAGGTCTCTAAGGAGTGAGGGTAAACTCACACTCAGAAAGAGAGCAAAATTAAGAAATCAGCATGACAATCACATCCCTAGGTAATTATGAAAAAAAAATATTAAGTTCCCACAAAATACAGTACATAAATATTTATAGCACTCTAATATTTAAAATTTTCAGAAATGGGTGAGGAGAATAGGAATCCAGAACACTTGATTGTGCTTCTGTGAAACCTATACTTGGACCAAGAGGCAGTCATCAGAACAGAGCAAGAAAACACTGCATGGTTCAAAATTGGAAAGGGCGTATGCCAAAGATGTGTCCTTTCTCCAATACCTTTTAAATCTATAGGGAGAACAGATTGTCCGGGAGGCTGGACTCTGTGAGAAAAAATGTGGCATCAGGATTGGAGGAAGACTCATCAACAATCTGTGTTATACGAATGACACAACCCTGCTTGCTGAAATTGAGGAAGACTTGAAGTGCTTGCTGGAGAAGGTCAAGGACTGCAGCCTTCAATATGGATTGAAGCTCAACATCAAGAAAATAAAGATTCTCACCACTGGGCTAATTGGCAGCATCATGATGGGTGGTGAAGAGATTGAGATGTTAACAGCTTTAGTTTGCTTAGTTCTACAATCAACACTCTTGGTACCAGTAGCCAGGAAATTAAAAGAGAAATTGCATTGAGAAAGTCTGCTGTCAGAGACCTCTCCAAAGTACTGAACAGCAACTATGTCAGTATGGAGATTAAGGTACGCCTGACACAGGCCATAGTTTTTGCAATCACTTACTATGCATGAGAAAGATGGACAATGACTAAGAATGATAGAAGGAGAATTGATACTTTCGACCTGTGGTGCTGAAGAACAATATTGAAATATACCACAGACTGCTAGAAGAACAAACAAGTTCACCGTAGAGAGGGTGAGATCAGGCTGTTTCTTGGAAGAAAGGATTTTGAAGCTTCGTCTGACATACTTTGGACATGTTGCAAGGAGTGACCAGTCCTTGGAGAGGGACCTCATGCTTGGGAATGTGAAGGGACGGCACAAGAGAGGAAGACACTTGATGAGATGGCTTGATTCAGTGACTGGGGTAATGGGGTGGGTGTGTCAGAGACAATAAGATTGCCACAGAACAGAGCAGAGTTTAGGGCTGTTGTACATAGGGTCACTATGAGTCACAGGTAACTAGATGGCACATAACAACAACAACAACAGCAATATTTTTTTTAACAACAACAATATTTAAAACGCAGGAGAAGTTTGGGCAATCTCCTCTTGTATGATTAACTGCCTCTGAAAATCCACCAAAGGGACAATATGTCTGACTTGATGGTATACAACAACGTTATTTAAAAATGAGGCCAATCCAAATTTTCTAAAAACAGTGAACCAACCAACCAACTGTAGCACACCCATACAATAGACTACTAGACAGCAATGTCAATAAATAAACTAAGGCACTCTAGTGATGTAATCCATAGGGAACTAAGCTGCTAACCCAAAGGTCACACCTCCTTAACGGTTTGGGTCCACCAGGGACACTGCAGGAGAATGATGGGCATTCTCCTTTATGTAATTTAGTCTCTTAAGAAACCTCTAGAAGGTCAGCTGTGTGTTGGGTCTGACTCATCAGCAATGAGTTGAGTAGTGATAAACACAACAACACGGATGAATCTTTAAGACACCACTTGGAGTATATGAAGAGAATATGAAGACTGAGGCACAAACGGAGATTTATACACCAATGTTCATAGCGGTATTATTCACCATCGCAAGAACATGAAAACAGTCCAAATGTCCAACCACAATGGAATGGATTGAGTAATTATGATATAATCACATAATGGAATAATACTGTGCAGCACACAGGAGCAATGATTTTGTAAATTATTACCTAACTTGGGAGGGACTGAAGAGCATTATGCTGAGTGAACTAACTCAGTCCCACAAGGATAAATAGTATATAAAACCTTATTGTAGAATGAGTATAAGAATCCAAGAGGGGTGGGAGAGATTGGAAGCAGAGAGATGTGGATGTGCAGGGGGCGAGGGATTAATCATGAGATTGTACAATTTGATGGAGTGGTGAGGCAAATTGAAAGAATTTATTTGAACTTGTATTCAAATTTTGTAAATAAACTAGTTGTTGTTGTTGTTTAATGCCGTCGAGTCGTAGACGACTCATAGCGACCCTATGAACGAACAGCCTGAGCACTGTTCGTACATAGAGTTTCCGGAATCAAGCCATTTTGAAAGTGGATGCCGCTCCTGCTTCCAGGCTTGATTTAGTCGGGAAGCTCCAGTCAACACTGTCCACCATGGGTGCCCATTACCACGATTGGCACATCACTGTCACAGGCTTCAGCATCACAGCAACCATGAGTTACCTCTATACAGCAACGCACAGAGCAGTGCTATACCACCTAGAAGAATGTTTGACAGGAAGAAAATAAACTAGTAGAGAGAGAAAAAAAGATACTATGCAGTGAAAGGTTGACAGTCTCGAAAAACTACATGCCATGCTGCTCCTTTAATAAGATGTCCTCAGCAGAATAGACGTTTCCAGAGGCTTGGACTGAGGGGAGGTATAGTACAAAGAGAGAGCATGAGGGAATATTCTAGAGTGATGGAACTGTTATGTGTCCTACTTTTAGTAATGATTACTTGAATCTATACTTGTGTTAAAACTCAGAACTCTACAGCAAAACATCAATTTTACTATGTGTTAATCTAGAAACAAAATTTTACACAGAAGGAAAATGTATAAGACTATAAACAGAGCCTAATCTAAGGGATCAGGAAATCAAAAGATAAATTGCATTGAGAAAGTCAGGGACTTCTCTGGAGTACTGAAAAGCAAAGATATCAGTCTAGAGACTAAGGTGTACCTGATCCAGGCCATGGTCTTTGCAATTACTTGTTATGCATCCGAAAGCTGGACAGTGAGTAAGGATGATAGAAGAAGGATCAGTGCCTTTGAGTTGTGGTGCTGGAGAAGAGTACTGAACAAACTGTGAACTGTCGGGAGAACAAACAGGTCTGTGTCCTGGAGAAAAAAAACCAGGCTACTCCCTGGAGGTAAGGATTTTGAGGTTCCATCACACATATTTTGGGCATGTGGCCAGGAGGGACCAGTGCTTGGAAAGGGACATCGTGCTTTGAAGGGTGGAGGGATAGGGTAGGGAAGGAAGACCTAAGATGAGATGGATTGATTCAGTGACTGGAGCAATGAGATTAAGACTGTCAGAGATAATGAGATTGGCTCGGGACAGGGCAGGATTCAGAGCTAAGGTTCATAGGGTCACTATTAATCACAGACAACTTGATGGCACAGCACAAAACAACAATCTAAGAAATTGGATGAGATATACAGGTAGAGTCTGATCAACATATTGTCACTGTCAGATTGCATAGTTGAGATAAAGCATGGAACGTCAGAAGCAGACTTAAGACTAGTATGCCAGGCTAGCAGGAACTAAGACAGCATCGAGTATCCCAAAAGCAAATGGCTGACATCATGCAATGCTGTGTCATTCAGTATCATTTGAGTTGAATGGACCACAGGAACCAACTAGAAAGTCTGTCCCTCAATGTTCTACTCACCCTCAAGGACTATTACAAGTTTACTTGTGTCCCTCAAACTATGTGTACTAATTCCTAACTGGAGTAATGAGAGTAGGTGTGTCAGAGACAATAACATTTGCACAAGATAGAGAAGGGTTTAGGGCTGTTGTATATAGGGTTGCTATGAGTTGCAGGCGACTCGATAGCACATAACAACGGCAACATAAAACTGGGGAGGAGGGTGGAGAGAATGGTGCGGCAATGAAGGAGTGAAAGCCCAGAATCCCTGTGAATGTTCATTGAAACTAATAAAATTTAATAATAATAAAAAAAATAAATAAACCAACGGCAACATAGTGGTCATACAGGAGCCCTGGTAGTATAGTGGTTAAAATGCTCGGTTACAAATTGAAAGGTCAAAAGTCCAAAGATGTGGTATGGTAGTCTGCACTCACAATTTGCAACTTTTGGAAACCATAGAGTATAGTTTTATTCAGTTCTGTTTAGGATGATTATGAGTTGGAATCAAGGCAATAATAGCATTGGATTTGTTTTGGGGTTTGGGGTTTGTAATGATTATAATTCCATTTGGGGTTTTTTGGCCATATTAATGACACAGTATTGGTGGAGATTGTCAGCTGAGCCAAACTCTTAAGATAGGTAGAACAGATTAAACAGGCAGTTGAAAAAGCAGAGATGAGGACACTAAGCTACTCAACAATTGTAATGATCAAAGGAATAGAAACTGAACAGAAAGGACCTTCTCCAGTACAGACACAGAAAACCTTCCCATAGAACTAAGCCTAAATGTCAGACTTCTAGTCTCCAAAACTGTAAGAAAAGAAATGTATGTTTAACCCACCCACTCTTAGTATTTCTGGTAAAGCAGTACTAGGTAGCTAAGATAGAGACTGGCATCCACGGCAGTGCAGAACAATCCCATGGAATACCTTAATCACACATGCTTTGGGCATGACTTTACTGGAGCTGTTTCTGTGGTCTAGTGGATAGGGTGTTGCACTGCTAACTCCAAAATTGAGCCTTTCTGGAGGTTCTAATCCACCAAGAAGAGTTCCATATAAGAAAGATGGACAGTGTCCTTCCATGTGATGTATAGCCACTGAAAACACAAGGATGGGTCAGCTATAAAATGGAATTAACAGCAAAGAGCAGCAAAAGAGGGTGAGTTCTTTCTCTCTCTCTCTCTTTTTTTTAATTGGTTTGGATACAGTAATTCATTTTGGAGATTGTTGAGTTTTTTTATACTTGGAAGGATAAGGAAAAAAGAAAAGCTCAATAAACCTAATTTAACTCTTTCATTGACAGATGGCAAAGCAAAAAAGCGCAAATAAATTTAAGTCCCCAGAGTCACACAGCTTGTGAATGTCCTGAGTCTCAGCTCAGACTTTTACCTCATGCCTGACACCACACCCTCCGCTCTGTAGCCTGAGGCAGCGGTTTTTCTCATCTGTTGTGGGTGCATGAGATAATGTTTAAAAGATATTAAAACAAACAGGACTCCATATTATCTCAAGGAAAATTTTAAAACCCTTATTACCACCTGTAAACTTGTTCTTACTATTGTTCTTTCCTCAAATGGTTTATTAATTCTGTGTTAATCTTTTCTTAAGTTCCTAAATACAATGATTATACTGGGCGACTTAGAAAATAGCTAAATTCCTACATATCAAATCATCTCCTATGTCCTCTCCATTTATTTTATTTCTGCCTGACCTTGGAGAGTGCAGGAACAGGAGGCCTGCCTTGCATGTTGAATATATGGTTTCTTAAATTGAATGCTATGCCAGAAAATTTCCAGTTGAAAAGCTGTTATCTAGGTACCGGATGGCAGATATGGGGTTAAGTAATTTCTTTTCTCTGAACCTTCATTTTCTGTATTATATAGTGAACTGCTTGGGTTAGATCTTTAAGATAGAAGGATACTTGTGTGTTGTTGTTGTGCCCATCCTCCTCCCATGGAGAAGCTGGTGGCCTCAAATCGTGTGCGTTTGGGATTGCAGCTCAGCTTCTTGCCACTAGGCCTCCAGAGCTCCAGATAAATACATAAAAAGTTAAATAAAAAAAAAAGTTAAATATCAGTGTTTAGTCTTAAGTTGTTGTTGTTGTTGTTGTTGTTGTTGTTGTCATGTGTCATTGAGTCACTTGTGACTCAAAGCAACTTTACGTATAATAGCCCTGAACCCTGTTCTACCTTGAGCCAACCCTATTGTCTCTGGCACAACTACCCTCATTACACCAATCACTAAATCAATCCATCTCATCCAGGGTCCTTGCCTGAGCCGTCCCTCTATCCTTCCAAACATGATGTCCCTCTCCAAGGACTGGATCCCTCCTGGCAACATGCCCCAAATATGTCAGACTGAGCTTCAGAATCCTTGCCTGCAAGGAGTAGCCTCGTTTCACCCTCTTCAGGATGAAACTATTTGTTCTTTTAGCAGTCCATGGTATATTCAGTACTCTTTAACAGCATCACAACTCAAAGGCATTGATTCTTCTTCAACATCCTTAGTCATTGTCCAGCTCTCTGATGCATAGCAAGTAAGGCACACCTTAGTCTCCATACTGACATTGTTGCTCTTAAGTATTCTGGTGAGGTCCCTGACAGCAGTTTTTCCCAATGAAATTCTTCTCTTGGTTCCTGGTTGCTGGTACGAAGATTAATGATTATTAAGCCAAGCAAGCTGAAACTGTTAACAATCTCAATCTCTTCACCATCTATCATGATGCTGCAAATTGGCCCAGTGGTAAGAAGCTTTGTTTTCTTGGTGTTGAGCTTCAATGTGTGTTGAAGGCTGCAGTCCTTAACCTTCCACAGCAAATGTCTCAGGTCCTCCTCAGTTTTGGCAACCAAGCTTTTGTCATATGCATAATACAGGTTGTTGATGAGTCTTCCTCTAATCCTGATGCCACATTCCTCCTTATAGAACTCAGCTTCTTGGATGATCTGTTCTGCATATAGATTGAAAAGGTATGGAGATAGGATGCATGCCTGGTGTACACCTTTCCTGATTTTGAAGTCATAAGTATATGTGGCAAATAATTAATCTGATGCACAAAAGAATTGATGTTATTATTCACTCCTATCCAACAAATATTTATTGAGAGTCTATTCAAAGGCCACAAATTAGCCAAAAGGGATATAACAATAATCAGTAAGTAATGAAGCTGCCTTTAAGGATATATAAGGTAATGAGTTAAAACAAGACTCTGGAGATAAAACATCTAGATTCAAGGTACACTACTTCACGTAGAGCCTCTTGGGCTATTTGTTTAACCTCTCTGAGTCTATTTCTTTTGTATATTTTAGTTCCATATATAAATTGTGAATGATAATGCCTGCTTCCAGGAGAGAAGAATAAATGGGGGTATATTAGTTTTTATTATTAAATCATTTATATTACTTTCCTATTCTGTTGAAAAACCATTTGTCTTTCTTGCACCCATACCTTTTTTGAAAATTATTTCCATTTTTAATCCTCTCCTCATCCCTCCAAGCTGAATATCCTATTAGTGTTTTGAAATGGAACTCAAATTCCTTTCTTCATAAAACCTCATCTGTCCGTTCTGCCAATACAGCTTTCTCTCACTTTCTGATATCTTTATTTTATTACATCATACTTTTTAGTACTTTTACAGACTGTCTTATTGCTGCAAAATTGGCTTGAATATCTGTGGCTTTAAGCTTGTCTGAGCCCTGGCTTCTTATATTATCTACCTACCCAGAGCTCAAATATTACAAATATCACTTAGAATCCATATACTTGATCCACTATGTGTGCTCAAGTCAGTTCACAATATTTCAATTGCCTAGTGAAAAATCCACTACCAATGAGTTTATTCCAACTTGTATTGACCCCAGAGGACAGAGTAAAACTTCCTCCAGAGGGTTCTCAAGGCTGTAAATCTTTACAGAAAGAAGCACACTACCTCATCTTTATCCCTCTGAGCAGCTGTTCAAACTGTGAATCTTTTGGTCAGCAGCCAAGCACTTTAACCACTACATCACTTGTTGCTGTCGTTATGTGTCATCGAGTCGCTTGCAACTCATAGCAACCCTATGTACAAAAGCCCTAAACGCCATTCTATCATGTGCCAACCTCGCTGTCTCAAACACATTCATTCCCACCACTCCACTCACAGAATCGATCCATCTCATCCAGGGCCTTCCTCTCCTGCGCTGTCCCTCCACTGTCCCAAACATGA
>NW_006399921.1:2331659-2344666 GCF_000299155.1 Elephantulus edwardii | reverse complement strand
ACAATCAAGTGTTCTGGGATTCCCATTCTTCTCAGAGTCAGCCATAGCTTGTTGTGATCCACACAGTCAAAAGCCTTTGCATAGTCAATGAAGCACAGATGGACATTCTTCTAGTATTTTCTGCTTTCTGCCAAGATCCATCTTACATTAGGTACATCACTAGGGCACCTTAAACTAGACAACTACTAATTTGACATCATGCTCCTCTGTCACAGTGTCTTCCAATTTATCTTATTTAAGATAAAGTCAGTAGGTGAATTTATTTTAACTCTGCGTCTCTCTAAAATTCAATTGTTGGTGTGTTTTTTTTAAAAATCATCTCCATTATTAATACTTGATTTTAGCATCTTTTGGCTCCATGATTATTGCAATGGCAGAGGACAGAATGTGCAGCAACTTCTAGCAAAACTTCAGATTTAGTTTCCTTACCTTCCCACAGTCTCACAGTACATCCAACATTTGATTGAGAGGAACAAGAGAGAAGACTGGAATAAACCAAACCAAACCAAAACCAGCCTTGTGCATGGTCTGAAAGCTGCTCAGGTCACACCCATTGCCTGTCCTATGGAGAGAAACTGTTTTAGCCATCACCCCCTGGAATCTCTTCTTCACTTTACTGCCAGATTACTTTCCAAACCTCCAAATCAAGTGAGGTCTCACTTGTATTTAACCTAATAAAAGAACATATTTTTGCTTTCCAGAAACAACTAGACAAACAGAACACATGCTATGTTGTTGTTTGACTTCTATCCACTTTTATGTACTGTCGCATCAGAATCAACTCATAGCTGACACTCCAGTGGAGTTTCAGAGGCAATAAATCACACCAGAGGGGACTTTCTCATCTCTTTCTTGTAGAGAAGCTGGTGGTTTTGAACCATTTGCCTTTGGATTGACAGTACATCTCCTTATCAGTAGGTCACTTCGTTCTGTGCTCCATATGTTCTGCCCAATTCAAAAAGGCTGTGCTCCCCTAAACATGTTGTAACCTTTCACAGCGCTGTGCCCTAAGACATGTTCTCTCATCTTCTTGGAAAAAATCCACAACTTTCAATGGTCAATGAATGTCAATTCTTCAATGGAGGTGTCACAATCACCTGTCCTCTTCCAGGCAAAATGAGTTTCTCCTTCCTCTACATTCTATAATGTCCTAGTGGATAAGAAATTGTACTGCCAACCCCAAGAGAGATGATTCAAATCCACCAGCTGCTCCAAGAGACAAAGATAGGCAATCTCCTCCTGTGTGATTTCTAGCCTCTAAACCCCCCACTGGAGGGTCAGCTATGTATTGGTTCCAACTCCATGGTAGAGAGGCTGAGTTCTAAAATCTCATACAATTCTGCTCACAGGGATAAAAGCAACATCTATCAAATAGATGTATAGTCAGGTCACCTTTCTCTACGCCCTCAATGAGTATAAAGTTTCCTTATTTGAGCTCCTAAATAATTGTCTATTACAGTCTAGACCATATTCCATTCTGTGTGGTGTGCTTACCAACCTATTTGTCTAATGAAATAGATAGCGAGTTCCTCAAAGACAAATAGCTTATCCTCCTTTGAGGAATATTTGCTGTTTGACAAATATTTGTTGACTGAAATTGTTAGCTGAATATTCCTGAGTAAGTTTGAGCCTGCCCATGAGAGAACACAATATCTCTCTTTCTTGTCTTCATACTAAAGAAAGAATTTCATCTGTGAATGTCTATACCCCAATTCTACTTATTGTCTCCAAAAGGAGAAATAGGGAATATACACATCCCTTTAAAGTCCTGGTAGATTTAGTGAAGATTAGTGAAGTCAGGAGGATAGTCCAATCTGTTTCTGTTCCAAGCCCGAGCCTATACAAGATCTGATGTAATATTAACCACTTTCCTTTGCTTCAACCAAAAACTCACTGTCTTTGAGTCAATTCCTGTTGATACGACCCTCAGTTGGGTGTCTGAGGCTGTAAATCTCTGCAGGAGGAGATTATCATCTTTCTCCCATGGAATAGCTGATGAATATTAACAGTCAACCTGATACATTAACCATGGTTCCACCAGGGATCCCTTCTCTCCAGTCATCTCAACATGTTCACCATATTGACAAGAGCATATTAACCTTCTTATGAAAAGAACAAAGGAAACATGGAAATAAAATTCTACAGAAGATACAAAATTAATACCTAGCATATTGTTACACATTTTACCCTAGTAAAATTGAGCTTTGTATCTCGGTTCACAAATCTGTAACACATAGGTTAGGTCGATAATGGCATTTGTAAAACTGCTTTATCTCTAACTGAAACACTCTGCAATTGAAATGTATTGCTTTTAAGAAATTAAAATATCAGATTATTTATGGGACTAATTCAATCTCACATCACTGTTAAAGCTAAAAATTATAGGGCTTCCTACATTTATATTTTTTACAAAATAATAAAGAATTACAATGTAAAACAAAAAAAGCATAAACATTAATAAAAGCTCTTTTTCTCTATTGTTTAAATAAAGTAGAACAAATCTCCTCATACAAGTAAGTTTATAGATTGCCCAGTCATTTTTAAAGGCCTGGGAAGTACAAAATAGCTGGAGCCGTTATAAAAAACATGAAGCTAGCTATTGAGGAATAAATTGGGAGATAGATTTCCTGGAAGCAAGGAAAACATATTATGTGAGTTTTTTAAAAAACAACTCCAACATTGATCAAAACACATCAACGGAGAGGAATGATGGCAAGCATAGTTGCCTTCATAACATAGCACTGTGGCAGAGATGTCAAATGATTTGAAAGTGTCTTCTAGAGAGTTCTCCTGCAAGTTGGCAGTAGAAAATAATGCCCTGTAACTCTTACTTAAGACAAAAACAGGGAATATCAGTGAACTTGAATTCACATTTTGCAATTTTATTTAAAACGCCCCAGAGTCACAATTACTGTAAAACTCTGTGATCTAGGACGTGTGGCTTTCTTTCTGCAGTGAGGTCATTGTGTGATTAGCGATAGTACAGTATTTTATGACTCCACTGGGAAGAAAGAAATGAAGTAAAAGAATTGAGGCCACAGTCCAGATCAGTCTTATAAAATCTCACACTAGATGAAAAAGAGTGGTCTCAGCTTGAATGATTGCAACTGATTGTTACTATAACCACTATTCATTGATGTAAAAAAGGCAATGAGGAATATCCAAAATATGTACTTGTAGTAATAAGGAAGATAGAAGAAGAATTGATGCCTTTGAGTTTTGGTGCTGGAGAAGGGTGTTGACCATACCATGGACTGCCAGGAGAACAAACAAGTCTGTCTTAGAGATGGTGAAACCAAGCTCCTCCCTGGAGGCAAGGATTTTGAGGATCCATCTCACACACTTTGGGTACATAGCCAGGAGGGAACAGTCCTTGGAGAAGCACATTATGCTTGGAAGGGTGGAGGAACAGTTCAGGAGAGGAAGACCCCAGCATAAGGTAACCATGAACCAGAGGCAGATTCCATGAGGTAACAACATCCATATGTCCCACTTTGTTGTTGTTGTTGTTGTTATGTGCCTTCAAGTTGCTTGCAACTCATAGCGACCCTATGTACAAGAACCCTAAATGCCATTCTATCCTGTGCCAACCTTGCCGTCTCAAACACACTCATTCCCACCACTCCACTCACAGAATCAATCCATCTCATTAAAGGTCTTCCTCTCCTTCGCCGCCCGTCCCCTCTCCCAAACATGATATCCCTCTGCAAGGACCAGTCCCTCCTTGCAACATGCCCAAGGTATGTCAGATAAAGTTCCAGAATCCTTGACTCCAAGGAGCATTCCAGTTTTACCCTCTCCAGGACAAACCTGTTTGTTCTCCTAGCAGTCTATGGCATATTCAATACTCTTCTCCAGCACCAAAGCTCAAAGGCATCAATTGTCTTTCTATTATCCCTATTCACTGTCCAACTCTCTGATGCATAGCACGTAATTGTGAAAACTATAGCCTGGATCAGGTGCACCTTAGTCTCTAGCCTGATGTCATTGCTCTTTAGTACTCTTGAGAGGTCCCTGACAGCTGACTTCATCTCTTGATTTCCTGGCTGCTGTTAAAGCTTTAAATGGAGAGAAGGGACAGCTTAAAGTTTCTTAGGGTTCTCCAATGCAAAGGGTTGATTCTTTATAAAGTAAATAGATTCCTGAAACCAGAAAATATTAAAATGACACTCTCCAAGCAGTCTAAGTCCTGAATCTCACTAGCCACTTATGAAACAGAATTGGAAGTGTAACCTGAAGTGTAATCTTGTTAAGTCATATAGGTGGCATAGGGAATCAGCAGCTTTTAGGATCAGTGTTTGATCCAACACTTTGAGATGCTCAACCCTAGCTACGATAAAATTCTCTTTACAACTCTTCAAAAACAACAATAAGCAAATCCAACAATCTGTGGCAGGGAGCCATCATGGTTTCAACAGCATGAAGCTGAATTCTATGGCTACTCACTCTTATTCCCATCGGGTTGGAACTGACTCATAGCTAACCCTGCATCAGGTTTTCTGAGACTGTAAATTGTACTGGAGGATCTTGTTCATCTCTCTCCCCTGGAGCCACTGGTGGATCCAAATCACCTGGGAGATGTTGCCTTTTGGTTAGCGGTGCAACTCCCTGTGGACCTCACCACCACAGGATGCTGTTGTTGTGTACAGTAGATTTGGAACCGACCCAGAGCCGACCCTCTGGTGGGTTTGCAGAGGTGGCTAATTGGCATGAGAGGAGATTGTCCATCCTTCTCCCGTGGAGCAGCTGGTGGCCTCAAACCACGTGTCTTTGAGATTGAAGCACAGCTACAATCTGGTGGCACTTGGCTCCAGAGCTCCACATCCACCAGAGCGTAGTCAGTCCAATTAAGCATTTTGAGAAAAGTCTTATCAGCACTAATAACATTCAAGAAGTTAAACAATTTGGATAAATTACATCTGTACTGTGAAGTCTTGGTTTATGCTTGGATGGCGTAAATTCAACAGTGCCATAGAGTTGCTGCTTCCTTTGGGCTTTATTTCTGCTCTGCATTGCTCATGGAAGGGAGATGGCAAGGAACCAAAGGAGAATAAGACACTAAATAAGATTAAAGAAGGTTGTAGAAGTAATAGAAATTTGCTTACTTTTTTTAAAAATTTGCTTACCTTTGAGGAATTCTTAATCTGAGATATCCCTTCCCTCTTACCAATTCCTCACATGCTATTTTTGTTTTAGCACTTCCAAAGAAGTGGGTAGAAACAATTTTATCAAATCATTAATGGTTTATTTATATAAGATTTCATACTGATTTAAAAAAATAATAATAATGATAATAATAATGACTAAGCTCTGTATAACTATATCATCTTTCTAATACACTTAAGCATTTTATAATCCACTAACAAGTATCTAATTTTAACGCATTGTTGTTGTTGTTGTTGTTGTATACTGTAGAGTCAGAACCGACCCACAGCTCACTCTCCAGCAGGTTTTCAGAGGTAGTTAATAGCACGAGATGAGATTTCCCCATCCTTCTCTTGAGGAGCAGATGGTGACCTTGAACAGTGTGCCTTTGGAATTGCAGCACAGCTTCTTGCCACTAGGCTTTTAACATATGAAAATGATAGATTGAATGATGTCACCAATACCCCCAAATATGGGGTAAGAGGATGAAGTTTTGTCAAATCATCTTTCATAGGTGGTATCCTCATTTTCCACATTTGCTTATTTTCAAACCCAACTTTTTAAAGTGGAACATATGTTCAAATGTCATCTCTTTGCTAATTTAATAGGCATTAGGACTGTTCTAATGAGTTCTGAATTGCATGCATGTGCAGTACCCCTAACCACCAAAAGGTCAGAGGTTTGAATACACCAGCTGCTTGGCAGGAAAAAAATGGACACCCTCTTGCTAAAATGTACATCTTCTTCACCAAAGAAGACATTGAGATGGTGAACAAACACATGAAGAAATGTTTAAAATCCCTAGCTCTAAGAGAGATGCAAACCAAAATAACTATGAGATATCATCTCACCCCAGTAAGAAGAGCAAAATTCAGTGGAATATCTAACAACAAATGCTGGAGAGGTTGTAGAGAAACTGGAACCCTTATTCACTGTTGATGGGAGTGTAAAATGGTACAACCACTATGGAAGGCAGTATAGTGCTTTCTCAAAAAGTTGGAAATAAATATACCATTTGACCCAGCAATTCCACTACTGGAAATATACTCTAAAAAAACCACATAACCGCCACCCAAGCAGGTATAAACACACCCATGTTTATTACTACTTTGTTCACAATAGCAAAGAGTTGGAAACAACCCAAGTGTCCATCAACAAACAATGGATCGAGAAGTTGTGGTATGTTCATACAATAGAATACTATGCTGCATTGAAAAACAAGGAACTCATGAACTATTACACAAAATGGGTGACCATGGAGGACATTATCCTGAGTGAAATATCTCAGTTGCAAAAGGACAAATATTGCATAATGCCACTGTTATAAAACAGGACAGACATGGGTTTGGGGAGAAAAAAAAAAGAGGGGATAAATGATGTACATGGCATTGAAACAGATGCGGGAGAGAACTGTTGAAAGGAATATATGATTAGGCATTATTTGCATGACAAGAGTCAAGAATAATAGCTGCATAGTAAAGTGGCCTGGAGGAGGGGGCTACTGGAGGGTACAGCAATGAAAGAATTTTTTTCTTTTCAAAGAGAAAGGGGAACTGGGGGGAGGGATGGGGTGGGCAGGCAGGAAGATATATATATATGTATATTTTTTTTTTTTGCAGCCTCAGAAGTCCAATCTGCTGTCAAAGGTCTCTTTGAAATGTTGAAGAGCAAGACTATCAGTTTAAAGGAATGTAAATTTGACCCAAGCCATGATAGTTTCACTTGCTTCATTTGTATGTAAAAGCTAAGCAATGATAAAAGAAGACCAAAGAAAAACTTATGCTTTTGAATTGTGGTGTTGAGAAAGAATATTGAATATATATACATATACACACACACATATAGAAGCAGGAGTGGTATCCACTTCTGAAATAGCTTGCCTCAGAAACTCTATGAATGTTGAGAAATTATGAAAGTTATACAAGTGTTCAGGTCTTTCATTCATAGAGTTGTTATGAATTGTCTACAACTAGATGGCACCTAAAAGAACACCAACATAGAGAGAGCTCTGTGACCCTTGTAAATAGAAAGTTATGCTACTAAGCCAAATGTGAGTGATCTTACTCTGTGGCCCTCAGGACTGGTTTTAATTTTCTTTGCTTAAACATTCTTCTAAGTGGTATAGCACTGGTTGGTCCATTTGCCGCACAGAGGTAACTCATGGTTGCTGTGATGCTGAACACTGTGACACTGATGTGTCAAATTTTATAATGGTTACCCATGGTGAGCAGTGTTTGGTAAAACTCTCCGATTAAAACAAGCTTGGAAGCAGGAGTGACATCCACTTCCAAAATAACTTGCCTCCAGAAACTATGAATGTGGAGAAATGATAAAAGTTATAGAAGTGTTTAAGTCTTTCATTCACAGGGTCTCTATGACTTGACGGCACCCAACAATGACCACCACTACCATAGACTGTCAGAAGAACAAACTTGTCCTGGAGGAATTGCAGCTAATGCTCTCCTTACAGACAAAGACGGTATTTTTTTTCCCTTTGACATGTTTTGAGTATGTTGTTAGGAGGCACCAGTCCTTAGGAAATTCATCCTGCTTGGAAAAAGCAGAAGATCAGCAAAGAAAAGAAGACCCTCAATGAGATAGATTGATATCGCAAACGGAGCAGAAGGTTTGAGCATGGTGGAGATTGCAAGGATTGTACAGAACAAAGCAAGGTTTCAATCTGTTGCTCGCAGGGGTACTAAGAGTCATATTTCAATCTACAGCATCTATCAAGGGTAATGGAAACCAAATAGAGTGAGAATCAACCCAATGGCAGTGAGTTTTGTTTTGGAGCTTTCTAGTTGCTTCTTGAGATATCACAAGAACATTGTGCAATGCTGGTTGATGAGCACTATAAAAAGCCTGCATTTTGTTAAAAGATTGCAGTCTTCTTTATGAGTGTTATTTATCCTGTACCACAGTGGAAATTAAAAGAGCACTATCTTAGAAGGGCTCAGAATGTTTGGTAGTGAGATACTGTATTCATTCAAAAGGGGCATCTAAGCTTTTTGTTCCCAATTAGGAAAAAAAAAAAAAAAGAAAGATAGAAATATCCAAAAGTGTTTAAAAGATGAGACCTTTGAAAAGTATCTCTATTCCTCAACTGTAAAGTAGCACAATATATTAAAAAAAAACCACACAAAACTGGTGTATATGTTTTTGAAAGAAAAGTTTTTGAATTTATGAGGAGATTGGAAGTAAATTTGGAATTTTTTGTCACCTATTGCCTTTTTCTGGTGGCCTAGTGATAAGAAGCTTCCCGGCAATCCTAGAGTTATGAGATTGGACTTCACCAATTGCTCCATGGGAAAATGATGATCCTGTGTGGTTTACTGCCTCTGAAAACTTGCTGGAGAGTCAGCTGTGTGTCCATGTCTACTCAATGGCACACAATAAAAATTGCGATTTTTATTTCAGCAATTCTTCCTCCTTCTCTTTATTTTGGCCTCTTTAAATTCTAGGGCAATGTACAGGGTTTCTTCTGAGATTTATTTTGATTGTTTCTTTCACCTCTTTCTTTGTAATAACCTTTTCTTTCCATCATAGATGACAACTGTGATGTCATCCTACGATTCATCTGGTTTTCAACCATTACATTTCAACACATCAAATCTATTCTTGAGATGATTTGTAAATTAAGATGAGATAGACACAAGGTTATATTTTAGCTATTGTGTACTTGTTTTCATTTTGTTCAACTTCAATTTAAACTTGCACATCAGCAATTTATGATCTGTTCCACAGTCAGGCCCTGATGCTGGGGAAAATTGGAGAAGTTCAATATCAGCTGTGAAAATGAGGCAGGTGCTAATTGTGTATCAGATCATCAACGACGTGCATGCAAGTTCAAACTGAAGCTAAAGAAAAGAAAACCAACACCACAACAACTAAAGTTTGACACTGAATCTACCCCTCTTGAATTTAAAGGCAATCCATCTCAGGAACAGGTTGGAGGCCTTGAATACTAAGCAGCAAAGATAAGATTATCTATGGGAGGATATTCTGAATATTGCACTAGAGTGCTGAGAAGTCAAAGTAAAGCAAAGCAATCAAGATGTTAAAAAAGGGAACAGAAGATTTCAAAGGGCAGCGCTGAAGACAAAGCAAAGTATTATAGTAAAATATGCAAAGAGCTGGAGTTGGAAAATCAAAAGGGACAAACTCATTCAGCATTTTTTAAGCTAAAGGAACTGAAAAGCAAATTCAAGCCTCAAGTTGCAATGCTTAAGGATGCAATGGGCAGAATGTTGAATGACATAAGAAATACCAAAAGAAGATGAAAGAAGTACATAGAGTCACTATATCAAATAAATCAGCTGACACAGAAGAATTTTATTAAATAACATATGATCAAGAACCTAGAGTAATGAAGGAGTAAATTCAAGTTCCTCCGAAGGAATTGGGAAAAATAAAACAAACGAACAAACAAAAAAAAACAAGACCCCAGGAATCAATGATATATCAATTGACATATTTCAACAAACAGATGCTTCTCTGGATGTGCTCATCAGCTATGCCAAGAACTCTGGAGTACAAGCACCTGGACAACTGACTTGAAAAGATTCATATTTATGTCCATTCCAAAAGAAGGTGACCATCATCAACAGAGAATTGCCAGATATGTAGGCTAGTTTTAGAAGAGGCCATGGCGCCTTAAATATCAAGGGATATTTGTAGCCAATTTTATATTGATCTTGGCTGAAAGCAGGGAGTACCAGAGGAATGTCTATCTGTGTTTCATTGGCTGTACAAAGGCTTCTGACTGTGTGAATCACAACAAACTGTGAGTAACTCTAAGAATAATGGCAATTCCAGAACTCTTGATTATGCTTATGTGAAACCTATACTTAGACCAGGAGGTAGTCTTCAGAACAGAACAAATAAATACTACATGGTTCAAAGTAACAAAAGGTGTACACCAGGGATGCATCCTGTCTCCATATCTTTTCAATCTATATGCAAAACAGATCATCCAAGAAACTGGGTTCTATGGATCATCAGGGTTGGAAGAAGAATCATCAACAACCTATGTTATGCAGATGATACAAGCTTGGTTGCCAAAACTGAGGAGGACCCGAGGCATTTGTTGTGGAAGGTTAAGGACTGCAGCTTTCAACACACACTGAAGCTCAACACCAAGAAAAAAGATTCTCACCACTGAGCCAATTTGCAGTATCATGATAGATGGTGAAGAGATTGAGATTGTTAACAGTTTCAGCTTGCTTGGCTCAACAATCTTTACTCTTTGTATGAGCAGCCAGGAACCAAGAGAAGAATTGCAGGGGGAAAACTGCTGTCAGGGACCTCACCAGAGTACTTAAGAGCAACAATGTCAGTATGGAGATTAAGGTGTACCTGGTCCAGGCCATAGTCTTCACAATTACTTGCCATGTATCAGAGAGCTGGACAATGACTAAGGATATTGAAGAAGAATCAATGCCTTTGAGTTGTGATGCTGGAAAAGAGTACCGAATATACCATGGACTGCTAAAAGAACAAATAGTTTCATCCTGGAAAGGGTGAAATGAGGCTACTCCTTGCAGGCAAGGATTCTGAAGCTTTGCCTGACATATTTGGGGCATGTTGCCAGGAGGGACCCAGTCCTTGGAGAGGACATCATGCTTGGAAGGATGGAGAGACGACTCAATTGAAGAAGACCCTGGATGAGATAGATTGACTCAGTGACTATAGCAATAGAGGTAGGTGTGCCAGAGACAATGAAGTTGGCTTAAGACAGAGCAGGGCTCAGGGCTGTTGTACATAGGGTTGCTATGAGTCACAAATGACTCAACAGCATAACAACAAAAAACAACTACTAAAACCAAAGCTGAAGAAATTGATGACTTTTATTACCTTTGGTGACAGTCTGAAATTGATTGAGCATGCAATTAAGATGAATTAATAATAATTGGTGACTGAAGTGCAAAATTGGAAATAAAGGAGAAGATGATGATAGAAATGAAGCTAGAGGTAAAATGACAAAATTTTGTTTAATTGATAATGTATTACTAGCAAATACCTTTTACAAAAACATACACAGTAATCTGATGGACTGCACAAGGATCAGATTAACTGCACCTGTGCAAAGAGTCATCGGAGAAGTCCAATATCAGCAGTCAAAACCAGTTTAAGGGCTGACTGTGGAACAGACAGACAATCAATTATTCGGTTTTAAGTTAAAATTAAAGTTCAATGAAACTAAAACAGGACCATAAGGACAAGAATACAACCATGAGGCTATCCGGAAAAAAGTTTAAACCATTTCAAGAATAGATTTGATGCACTGAAGACTAATGATCTAAGACCAGAAGAGTTGTGGGATGACATCAAAGATATGATCAAAGAAGAATTAAAATGTCATTACAAAGAAAAAGGAGAAAGAAGAGAACAATATGTAAGAGGAGATCCTGAAACATGTAATAAAACATTGAAAGATCAAAACAAAATAAAGAAATGCTGTTGTAAGAGATGAACAGAAGATTTCAGAGGGCAGTTCAAGAAGACAAAAGCAAAGTATTATAACAAAATGTCTAAAGAGCTCAATTTAGAAAAACAAAAGGAAAGAACATAATGAGCACTTCTCAAATTGAAAGAACTGAAGAATGAATAAAAGCCTCCAGTTGCAATCCTGAAAAATTCTAGATCCAAAATCTTGAATGATGGGGGGGGGGGGAATCAAAACAAAATGAGAACAGTGTTTATTAAATATTGTACTGGGAAAATTTGTCAACACTGAACCATTCTAGAAGTAATATTAAAAACCAATGGCAATGAAGAAAAAAGTCTAAGTTATGCTGAAGACACTGGTTGAAAATAAGTCCGCAAGAATTGATTGAACACTAATTCAAGTATTTCAATAAACAGATGCAACTCAGGATACGCTCACTATCCTATGCCAAGAAATTTAGAGGACAGCTACCTGGCCAACTGACTGGGTATTTTCTCCCATTCCAAAAAAAATGATGATCAGACAGAGTGCAAAAAAAAGGCTCTAACAAGATCATTAATATTACAAGCAAATAAAATATTGGTGAAGATCATTGACAAATAGCTAGAATAGTACATTAACAGAGAACTTCCAGAAATTAAAGTTGGATTCAAAAGAGGTTGTAGAAAGAGGTCATATAGATGCTGATGTCAGATAGATCTTGGCTGAAATCAGGAATACCACAAAGGTATTTACTTGTGTTTCATTGACTAAGAAAAAACATTTAACTGTGTGGATCATAACAAATTAGGATAACATTGAGAAGAATGGGAATTCCAGGACACTAGTGCTCATATGAAACCTATTCCTAGTCTAAGCAGAATGACGGAACTGAATGTTTAAAATCAGAAAGGTGTACATCAGAGTTGTATCGTTTCTTCATATCTATCCAAATTGTATGCTGAGCAAATAATTCAAGAACCCGGACTATATTAAGAAAACTACGTCATCAGGCTTAAACTTGAGGTTTGAATTTGTTCTTCAGTTCCTTGAGCTTAAGAAATGCTGAACGAGTTCGGCCCTTTTGATTTTCTAACTCCAACTCCTTGCACATTTCATTGTAATATTTTGCATTGTCATCCCGTGCTGCCTTTTGAAATCTTCCATTCAACTTTTTAGTATCTCGAATTCTTCCTTGTGCTTTGGCTTCGTTGTGCTCCAGTGCAATTTTCAGAGTCTCTTCTGACATCCATTTTGGTCTTCGCTTCCTCTTCTGCCTTTGCAAAGACCATTTGCACTCTTCCTGGATGGTACTCTTGATATCCTCCCACAACTCGTCTGGTCTTTGCTCATTAGTGTTCAAGGCCTCAAACCTGTTCCTGAGATGGTTCTGAAATTCAGGTGGGATAGACTCAAAGTCATATTTTGGTTGCCT
>NW_006399921.1:2315666-2328489 GCF_000299155.1 Elephantulus edwardii | reverse complement strand
CCCTCTATGAGGTAGATTGATTCAGTGACTGGGATAATCGGGATGGGAGTGTCAGAGACAGTGCGATTGGCACAGGACAGAGCAGAGTTTAGGGCCATTGTACGTAGGGTCACTATGAGTTGCAGGCGACTCGACGGCACACAACAACAACAACATGTCATCAGGATTGGAGGAATGACCCAACCTTGCACACAGAAAGTGAAGAGATCTTGAAGCACTTACTGCAGAAGATTTAAAACTACAAAGATAGAAGAAGAAACAATATCATGAATTGTGATGCTAGAGAAGAATGTTGACTATCCCATAGACTGTTAAAAGAACAAACCAATCTTTCTTGGAGGAAGAGAATCTACGTTGCTTAATAGTGACAAAGGTAGTGAAACCTTTTCTCACATACTTTGAGCATGCTGTCAGGGGGGACTTCTTGGAAAAGGATATCATGCAGAGAAAATTAGAGTCTCAGAGAAAGACCTTCTACAAGGTGAGTTGATGCTGTTACTGTAATTGTGGGCTCGAGAATGTCAGAGACGGTTAGAACGGTGCAGGACAGTCATAGGGTTGCTGAGTTATACTCAACTAGATGGTATCTAACAATAGCAACCACAGTCCCCCATATAAATATCCATTTGATTCTTTTCTTCATTCATATATTCTGGGTTTTTAAAAAATATCAATCAATGTTGGTTGGTTTCTTCACTTCCTTTTAGAAGATGTTTATTTCTCTATGGCCCAGAACATACAAGACACAGACAACATTTTGACAAAATTGTGTTCAACAGGCAAACTATTGCAGGTAAGGTGCATCTATTTTTAAGAAATAAGATTATGTCTTCTAATTTGTTTTCTATCTATTGGAAGGACCCTTGGTAGCATAGTGATCAAGGCATTATTAGGCTGTTAATCAAAAGGCTGACAGTTCAAACCTACCAAGTCAATCTGTAGGAGAAAGTTGTAAGAGAAAGATATTCCAATTAACATTGAACATTTTATGGGGCAGGTCTTCTCTGTTCTATTGTATGGTCAACATGTGTTAGATCCATTCAATGACAGTGAGTTTTTTAGTTTATATCTATACAATCAACTATAAACAACTGTGTGAAATATCTAGGTCAGAGATCTATTCCTCTAAGTCTGGGGACTGTCTTTGGTCACAAGATTAGTTGTGCCTTTTAAGTTGTTCCAGAAGAAGTTAAACATTTGTAAAGAGAAAATGTTAGGAAAGATAGGATTTTCTCAAAGTCTATTCCTCTTGGGATATGGTCATTCTTTTCTTCCTTTCAGCTCCTTGGAGAACCCCACTGTTTTGGAACCAAAATTGAACCTGCTTAGACTATTTCAGTTATATAAACCCTGAGCCCTTCAGAACCTCTTTGCCTTTTCTAGCAATTAAACCAACAACAAATCCAACTGCTGGTTCATTAATCTCAATTCCTGGTAACCTCATATGTGTCAGAACAGAAATACTCTTTCTAGAGTTCCAATAGCTGGTTTTTGAGGAGTAGATAGCAGGTCTGTAACTCAAAAGTCTCCCAATTACAAAATGGGCAAAAGACATGGAAAGACTTCTCACGGAGGAAGACATTCAGATGGCCAAGAGACACATGAAGAAATGTTCAAAATCACTGGCAATAAGAAAGATACAAATCAAAACTACAATGAAATACCATCTCACCCCAGTAGCAGTGGCAAAGTTTAACAGGACGGCAAGTAATAAATGTTGGAAAAGATCTGGCGAGATAGGAACTCTTATGCATTGATGGTGTAATTGTTAAATAGAAGGCAATTTGATGTTTCCTCAAAAAACTGAACATAGAAATTCCATATGGCCCAACTATTCTACTGCTTGGAATATACCCCAAGAAAATTAGAACTGAGACACAAATAGAAATGTTCATAGCAGTCTTATTCACCATCACAAGAACATGGAAACAACCCAAATGTTCAACCACAATCAAATGAATTGAGAAATCATGGTACATTCACACAAAGGAAAACAATGCAGCACTCAGGAGCAATGTTTTCATAAAATACTAAATAACTTGTGGGAGACTGGAGAGCATTATATTGAGTGAACTAACTCATCTCATAAGGACAGATACAATGAAACCATTAGTGTATAAACAGAAAGATAACTAGTTTAAAAAAATCCCTTATGGAAAAAAAAATATTCCTGCCATCAAGTTGGAACATTCTCATACTCAACCCTCCAATGGATATTCAGAGGCTATAAGTCACATGGAAGGAGATTGCCTAGGTTCTTCGATGCAGCAGCTGGTGGATTCAAACCCTCTGCCTTTGCTGGTGTAACTCCTAATACTTAACTTTCTCCCCTCAAATTCCCCCCTTTTTATTAAAGTAGAAGTGATTACAAGGTGGGGCCTTCCATTCTTCATTGTTCAAAATGCTATGAAAAGCTGGCAATACCAGCTTTCTCTTTGACAAATTGTTGTTTAAATTTTATTCTTCTTCAGCCCTTTTTTTGGCAAAAAGACAAGTAACTTTATCACAGATAAAGTTTTCTTGCTTACAAATCTGGGGGGGGCAGGAGGGAGCTGCCATATGCACTAGGCGGTTGCATACTAGAAATTAAAACAGTAGGCTATCAGGGTGGCCACAATTAAATTCAGACTTGCATTCAAACCCTGGCCTGCTCAGCATTTCTTCAAAACTTTTGCCTTCTATAGATATTTCAAAATGTCTCCCCACAAAAGAAGAAAACAGGGTGTCTAAACCTATATCTCTAAACGAAGGCAATTAAAGTAAAAAGGGAAGATGTATCTTTGCAATGAGCCAAACTAGCTTTTCTTTGATTTGGAGTTATTAGACTTTCACTTTAGGCTATTTCCTATGGAAACCCAATGTTGTTCTACCCCACATTCAGTGCAATCATAATTTTAAAAAGAAACAAATCAAACACTCCTATTGCATATTAATCAACATACCATCATGCATTATAAAGCAGAATTGCTTCTCTAAAGAAAATGTTTCCACTGTACACAGATATATCCCTTTGTGACAGAATAAGTTTTTAGAATGTCACTGTCGGATGTTTACCAAGTTTAGAAAACAGTAGAGTCCAGAGCTCAGAAGTTAGATAGCTTACAAAAAAAAGAAGTTGGAAAATTTCTTTTGAGATAATTTCAGATACAATACTTAATTATAATTGAATATTTAGGTATAATATTTAAAAGGAAGAAAACTATATTTTGTTTAGAAAACTATTATAGGCATAAGATTTCCCCCCTCCCAGTTAAAATGAACTTGATATAATTTACAAATTTATTTGGTGTTTTTTGGCTAATTATTTCCCTACTGAACTAAAATTTAATCTACCCCTTCCATTAAGCTGATCCCTTGCATTTATTTGAAGAAATACGTTACATATCAATTCAAGTTTTTAGGTAACAATCTTGGCCTTTTCATGAATATACTAAATGCTTATTTGAAATTCTTCCTTAAAAAGTACTTTAGGGTTATAACTCATTAAAATCTTGGGGTTTATCAGAGAAGTTGGCCTGCTCACAGAAGGTCAACACTTAAACATAAATGTTATCCA
This sequence comes from Elephantulus edwardii, assembly GCF_000299155.1. Lineage (NCBI taxonomy): Eukaryota > Metazoa > Chordata > Mammalia > Macroscelidea > Macroscelididae > Elephantulus > Elephantulus edwardii. The sequence goes on along the minus strand of NW_006399921.1, from coordinate 2,324,933 downwards.
AAAGAATCAAGTTTAGGACATAAAATAGCCTGTTTGTAAGACTTAGAATCACATTAAAATGGATAAAACCCTTTTGCTTTTGTTTTTATAGCATTCAGCCAAAAGTTACCAAGCAAATTTCACGTGCAAGGCTAAGTAATCTGGAAAAAACAAAACAGACAAACAAAAAAACCCCACACACACAAAAAAAACCCAATACAGCTATCATGTCAGGCAGAACCAGTTTCAACAACTGAGCAAATCACAACAGCACGTCTTGCCCTTCCTTAGACTGTCAGCTAGTCTAGAATCAAGCAGAAACGAACAGATGGAAAGCTTGACCAGTGAAGAAGCCTTTTCACATGATTTCTTCTAAACAGAAAATACAGCAGACACAAATACGACACAGGAGTCTTTTGGAAGAAACTGCCCGTGGAATCCAGGCAGGAGAAACAAGCCTGTGAGGTGGCTCCTCCACCTCCCATCAGAAGCCTGAACTGAACTGTATTTCCTACTTCTGTGCACTGAATAGCTGAGCTGCTTGTCCAAACAGTGAGCAATAAAAACAGCTCTGCTCTACGATTTTGCAAAACTCTTGCTATTGCACCCCCCACCCCCCTTGGACAGAGGCCATTGGTCTGGGGAAAGCCTTTTTTAAAACCAAAAAAAGCAGAGCAGTGCAAGCAAAGACACAATAGACAGCCACCATGGCTTTGGCAATGCTTTCCCTTGGCCCCCTTTTTGTGCCTACTGTGACACTTGCATTCAGCAGCAAGGGCGGCTGCCATCCCATGCACGGACAATGGATTGAGGAATACAAGGCAGGGGGGGGGAAAGGAAATCAGATTAATTCTGAGCTAAGATGGCAAGGCTCTCACTTTTGCCATTTTGTTTAGTTTTAAGGTTGGGGGGGGGGTTATCAATCGTCCTGCAGAGAGGAAATAAAAAGGGCATGTGAATTGCAGAATGGTTCTGAATGTTTCTGCATTTGCAAATGCATTTTGAAAAGATTTGCGAGGTGAACTGTTGCCAGCCTGCTTGCTCACGTTCTCGTGTGTGCTCTCTCTTCTCTCTCTCTCCTGTTTTATGTCCTGTTATCTCTATCACACCTCTATCAGTATGAAGACTTTCTGCCTGTGTAAAGTAAGCCAGAGTATATGTCCCTCAATGTTTAAATGTTTAAATTAAGACACATGTCTGTGAGTATTTCTAAGCTAAGAAACCTACAAGCCATTGCTACAACTATCAGTCAGCAATAGCGGAGACCTTCACACCCCTAAAAGAACAAAGATGCAAAGACTTGCAAATAAATATTCTAGTCCCTGGAACTATCAACTTGCTGGCCACAAACAATTGCATCTCTTTTCTGTTCTTAACTCTTAACCTAATAATATTATGTTACAGGCTATTAACATACCTAGTCTCATACTCAATTATGGACAATGTATAGGCACAAGATGTTTTTCTCTTTCGTTTGTTTGGATCCATTAAAATGCATTAAATGGAACTAAAAGGAAATGCTTAGAAGCAAGTAAGAGCTTATAATATTTTATCGATGCTCTATTTTAATCAAGTGCCCACTAGAACTTAAAACTTAGCTATGTGGTAGAATCCTTTGCCCATTTTAATGAATTTTATGAAAAAAGACAATAAAATAGTGATGAGAAAAGGCCAGGGAAATATTCATCTAAAGAAATTTACATATGAAGATTATTTCTCCTCTATAAGAGATTAAATAATTTTGGTTTCAATTTAAAATTGGATACTGGTCAGCATTGGGTGGATTTATGTTTTGGGGAGGGGGCATGTGTGTGTGTATGTGCATGTGTTTTTAAACTGCACATGTGTTAAGAACCAGCTTACACTGGATATGTCTATATCTAGCTAACTTGTAGTGGATGTATTCCATGTTAGCCACCTGAAGCAAGATAAAGAATTCTTTTATCTCATTTTTCAGAAATCTATTTTTAAAAAATCCCACCCTTTTGAAAAACAATGCTTGCCTTTCAGTTTTCAAGGACATCAACATTTTGCTAAAGTGAATATAGGACAGAAAGAGAAAGGAACAAGTAATCGCAGATCTTACTCACTTTTGAATATGGATAATTGCAAACCAAATGATGTACTTTGTATCTGATGTTATCAGTGACTTTGTCCCTCTTTTTCATAAAAGCAGTATTTCTTTACTCAGCATTTCTCCTTAAAACCGAAATTATTTTTCCAACATCATGTGGGTAATAGCCTGAAGGTTAGCATCTTTCTCTGCCTCTGGAAGGGAGACAGAAAGTCTCACCTGAATGAAGACCGGTCTTTGAAATCAGACTGTAGCAGGGCTGCAAGACAACCTTTCCTTCTTTTAGGCATGCATCCCTTTCTGGGGACACTCACTCCCAAATGCAATTTTTGTTTTCCTCCTTCCTAGACAACACCCCAGAAATGGCTCTACCCTCTTTGACTTGTAAGGCAATCCTAGCAACTGAGAAATTTGGAGAGAATGCACAAGGAAGAAAAACCCCAACAATAGAACATAAATCTGAGTTGCAGGGGCTGCGAGAGAGTCTGGCAAGTTTTCGTAATGAGGAGAGGTGTTAGAAATCAGGATAAAGCAAGTCCTTCTCAAGATACAGCAGGGGGAGAGAAATAGGTTGAGGGACCCCCCTCTAACGCTGTCACTAAGAAAAGAAAAAAATTAATAACCATAGCCAGTAAGGTGACCCACCGTCCTGTTTGCTCCTTGGCTCTTGTCGGAGGCAATAACAGCCACAGCAATGACAACGGAGTTCTAATGGATCAAGTGCAACCTCTGCCCAATGCTCTCTGCCTCCCAAAAAGGAAAGAAAAGCATGCCTCAGACAGCACAGGAGAACCAGCAGGCGCCATCGTCAAGCCACTGGCCCCATCAGCACCGGCTGGTCTTTCAAAGCCCTGCATCAAGGGTCCCATTCAAAGGCAACGGAGAAGCCAAGACAATGGCAAATCAAAACCTAGCAGAGCTTCTGGAATAATTTAATTTCTCACTCCAGAATTGAGATGGGGACAGCAAGAAGCACAGGCGAGCGCTCCTTCACACCAGCGCACAAAGCATATGCCTGACTGTCTGTGGATGTATTTTTAGACAGACTATCACCAGCAAGGCAGCCTGTGCGCGCATCCACAGCGCTTGCTCCTTAATGGTGGTGCACCCTCCTTTCCACGATGAGAGGAGCTGATGATAGAGAAAACAGCCCACGTTTTTCACCAAGCCAAAGGTCAGCTCCGAGGACCCCAAATCATAGCCCATTGTCTCTGCGCTCAGAAAGCATTAAATAGGTTTTCAAGATGTGCTCCAAACCCAGGTCATGCCGCGTGGCAATGTGCTCACTTCCTATCTCTCCACAAATGACTTCTTCTAGCATCCAAAAACACAATCAGGAAACTCACTCACACCGTGAACAAGGCCACTTGCCGCTCATAGACAAAGGAGAAGGAATATTTAACAGGATGTGGATTCTTAGTAACCACTCCAATCACTGTTTTTGAAAATCAACAGAGAACTGATGCATTATGTCAGATTTAGATGTGCTTTACTTAAATTCCTGTATTCCTCTCCTTTACCTCAAACCTCCAATATTTTTTAATATTAAATACCACAGAAAAATAACCTAGTTCATTAAAATAAGAGCAAGTGGAAATAAAGGACGAAGCTTAACCTTTTTTAACAAATGAAACCTAACCACATCAGGAATGGAGGAGTAAGATATTGTAAAAGATCCTTTTTAATTTGATATATTCCATTGGAGTACATTCTTAAATATGTTTGTTTTTATCCATACATGTACAAAATTGTCCATTTAATGTGAATTTGTTTTAGAGTCATTTAGAATCCAAAGAACAGTAGGCCAAACAGTCGAAAAAGAAAAGATAAGCACCCCAATTCCTACCAATATATCAATCTCTAGAGTTTCACACATCACTGAGAAATGAAATCAATGGTAATGACATGAAAATAACATTTTACAATCACAATAATTTTAATAATAATGAAGAAATTATCTAAAATAATGAGTAAAGTGCCCACTTTCCATATCTGTTGGAGTTAGAATTTCATACATATCATGGTTTCCCTCTCTTTTTTTGAAAATGTCACGTATATAAAATCTATAAAAGAGAGTTACAAAATGGATTTCCAACTCTGCAAATAAACATCCTGAGTTTTGATTTTTCCTTTCAGTGTGCACACAGCTTATAAGCCCACACTGTAAATTTCATTAGGGCTGAATGCTCTTATAAGGTTTGGCAAAAACAGCATGATTCATGTCAGACCTAAAGGCTTCCTTCCATCCAGTTCATGTTGCTTTCTTCCAAGAGAACCAGGCCCAAACAAATGTTGAATCCTTAGCTGAACTATCCATCACATTTCCCTAGTCTTTCAATTAATGACTCTGCAATCAGATCGATGGAATGTAATAAGAAAAGAGCTTTGCATTTCTGCACCTATTAATTCGCTGAGTAACTCCAGCAGTAAAACGTGACTTGAAAAGAAAAGCACTCAAGGAAAATGAATTCTCTTAGCATACTGAGAAGCGTCTTCTCTGACCCAAAAATGAACACTAGAGTTTCTCTCTTCTAAATAGGGTTACTAGGATCAAAAGATCAGATTGCTCTGTCAGGTCTGAAATGTTGCTTCTTCCCCCAGCCCCCCTTCCCTGCAAGACTCTTTTTATTCACCTCAAACCACCAATTGTTGTTGTGTACTATCAAGTCAGAACCAACTCATAGCTGATCCTCCAGTGGGTTTTCAGAGGCAGCAAATCTGCCCATCTCTTCCCTATGGAGCAGCTGGTAGATTTGGACTGCATACCTTTAAGCCTTAGTGGCAACCTAACTCCTTGCCATGAAGCCACCAGTGCTCCCTCAGACCACCATTCTTAAGTACAAGTCAAAGAATATATGGAAAGGCAGCCAGCCATTTACTCTTTGCTCCCTAGTCTAGAATTAACTGCCAAAACTCTGATTTTGGTTGTCTAGGGCAGAAGTCCTTCTTTGGGAGTGCTTGGTTAGTAAGAACCTGGAAGGTTGTGTCCCGCCTAGGGCCTTGGGACATTTAATGTCAGCCGAATCCAGACTCTTGGCTCCTTGAGGCACAGCAGGTTTGAGGGCTAAGGGCAATTTTGGTGTTCTTTGGACCCCACGTGGGGGTCAGCAGAGCAGACATGCCAGATGAACTGGGGGTCTGGTGGAAGAACTTTGTCAGCATTTGGGCGTGCTGACACCCTGAAGGGGTCGATGCTACCAAGCCGAAGGTGGGTGGCTTTTAATCTGTGGCCCTCAGATCTCTCTTTCATTATTTTTGTTCAGACATTCCTCTCGGTCGTATAGCCCTGGTGTACAAGTTGCCATACAGCGGTAACTTGTGGTTGCTGTGAGGCTGAACACTACTGTAACACTGATGTATCATTGGTTATCCAATGTGGACAGAGAGTGGGGTGCAGCTCCCCAATTAAAACAAACTTGGACAGAGGAATGGCATCCACTTCCATAATGGCTTGCCTCCGGAAACCCTATAAACCTGGAGAGAGAATGAGAGACACCCAAGCGTTGAGGACTCTCCTTCATAGGGTCACTATGAGTTGCCTGAGACTCAATGGCACTTAACAACAACAACAACAGGGCAGAATTAGATACTGAACCAGTAGAGCCAGAGGAGAATGGTGATTATGTGAGTTAAGTGCAATCCATTCAAAATCATAAGGATAATTGGAGACTATGTAAACAGTGGCAGACATAGCAATGCAACATGTTATGTGGACACTCTACTTATTCTTAGTGGTTGAGGACAGGACCAAAGCCAAGTATGAGTTCTCTGTAGAAAGCAAAAGAAAGGCAGACTGGCCTGTGATGGACTCTATAATTCATGCACCCCAGATTTTTCATGCAACTGTTGTTATTGTTATATACCATTGTGTTGGCTACTACTTATAGCCACTCAATGAAAAATAGATCTGAACCTTGTTCTATCTTACCCACCCTCATCATCTCTGATATTCTTGAGACCAGAGTAACAGTTACTGTCAGTGTTCATCTCATTAAAGTCTTCCTTTCACTGATCCTCTAACTTTCCTAACATAATGCTCTTCCCTCCAAGGACTGGCTTTTCCTGATAACATATCTAAAGTCTACAAAATGAAGTTTCATCATCCTTGTCTCTAGGGAACACTCTGCTTGTATTTCCTCCAAGTCAGATTCATTCATGTTTTTGGCAGTCCATGGCATATTCAATATTCTTTTCCAAAACAATTCAAAGGTATCAATTCTTCATCTGTCATATATTTTCATAGCCTGAATGTTAGGCTATGAAAATATATGACAGATGAAGAATTGATACCTTTGAATCGTTTTGGAGAAGAATATTGAACTGCAGCCTACAATATGGATTGAGGCTCAATGTCAAGAAGACAAAGATTCTCACCACTGGACCAATTGGCAGCATCAGGATGGATGGTGAAGAGATTGAGATTGTACACAGCTTTAGCTTGCTTGGCTCCACAGTCAACAGTCTTGGCACCAGCAGCCAGGAAATTAAAAGGTGCATTGCCATGGGAAAGTCTGCTGTTAGGGACCTCTCCAAAGTACTGAAGAGCAATGGTGTCTCTCTGGAAACTAAGGTGCATCTGATACAGGCCATGGTCTTCACAATCACTTGTTATGCATCAGAGAGTTGGACAATGACCAAGGAGGATAGAAGGAGAATTGATGCCTTTGAGCTGTGGTGCTGGAGAAGAGTATTGAGAATACCGTGGACTGCTAGGAAAACAAACAGATTTGTCTTGGAAAGGGTTAAACCAGGTGGCTCCTTGGAGGCAAGGATTCTGAGGCTCCGTCTAACATACTTTAAACATGTTGTGAGGAGAGACCAGTCCTTGGAGAAGGACATCATGCTTGAGAGGGTGGAGGGACAGCGCAGGAGGGGAAGGCCCTCTATGAGGTAGATTGATTCAGCGACTGGGATAATCGGGATGGGAGTGTCAGAGACAGTGTGATTGGCACAGGACAGAGCAGAGTTTAGGGCTGTTGTACATAGGGTCGCTATGAGTCGCAAGCGACTCGACGGCACATAACAACAACAACAACAACATTCAGAAGTATGTTTTTGTTAGTTGCCATCAAGTTAAGTATGACCCATAGTGACCCTATGAACAGCAGATTTGAACCCTGTCCTATCCTGTGCTGTCCTCACATTTCCTGACACACTAGAGCACCCTGCTATAGTCCCTGTGTCAATACACCTGGTTGAGGGTTTTTCTCTCTTTCACTGACCCTCTAACTTTCCAAGTATGATATCCCTCTCCAAGGACTAGCCTTTCATAGCAACATGTCCAGAGTATGTGAAACAAAGCTTGAATATCTTTTCCTCCAAGGATCATTTTGTCTGCACTTTCAGAAGTGTAGGAAGCAAATTAAAAATACTATGGCTTGGATGAGATGCACCTTAGTCTTTGAACCGACATCCCTGTTCTTTAGCACTTTGAAGAGGTTCTTGATAGTTGGACAATATGGAATGGGGAGAGAAATGAGACTAGAGGTTGAATGATTGGCTTTTGTATAATCAGTGGTTTATTCAATGTGAATATCTTTCAAAAAAACCACCTAATTGATGACTATAAACATGGACCTTTTCTGTTGGACTAGTCCAAAAGAATAAAAAAAAATGACCTTAAGTCTTTCCCAACTACATTTTGAAATCACTTCGAGAATAAATATGCTGCATTGATCAATAATAACTGAGGAGATCAGAAGAATTGTGAGGTGATATTAAGGACATCATCCGAGAAAGGAAAAGGTCATTGCAATACAGGAAAGGAAGAAAAGACAAAAGTGGATGTCAGAAGAGTCTCTGAAACTTGCACTAGACTGTAAAGAAGCTGAAACAAAGGGAGGACATGTGGAAGAGACCAAAACAAAGGGAAGAAATGTGGAAGAGGGCTGGACAGAAAAAATAAAAAGCGGCTAATAAGACAAAGCAGTGTTATAATGAAATGTGCAAAGAGCTGGAGTTGGAAAATAAAAAGGGAAGAACATGCTTGGTATTTCTCAAGTTGAAAGAACTGAAGAACAAATTAAAGTCTCAAGTTGCAGTACTGAAGGATTCTATGGGCAAAATATTGAATGATGCAGGAAGTATAAAGGAAGATGGCAAGAATACAAAGTCACTGTATCAAAAGTAATATGACTGTTATTAAATGCCATCAAGTTGCATGCAACTCATAGAGATCCTACACACAATAGCTCTGAACCTTGCCCTATGCTGAGACAGTCTCACTGTCTTGAACACACCTACCCTCAGTATCCCAGTTACTTTGTCAATCCATCCCATCCAACTTCTTCATCTCTTGTGCTATCCCTCCACCCTTCCAAGCATAAAATTCTTCTCCAAAGACTAGTCCCTACTGGCAACATGCACAAAATATGCCAGATGGAGCTTTAAAATTCTTGCCTTCAAGGAGCAGCTTAGATTCATTCTCTCAAGAACAGACTTGTTTGTCCTCTTGGCAGTTCAACACTCTTCAACACTCTTCTCCAGCACAATTCAAAGGCAGCGACCCTTTTTATCATCCTTAGTCATTGTCCAGCTCTCTGATGCATAGCAAGTAATTACAAAGACCATGACATGGATCAAGAAGGTATCTTTGCTTTTCAATACTTTAAAATATTCTTTTAGAGCAGGTTTGTCAAGGGCAATATGTTCACTGCCTTCTTGACAGCTACTTCCATGGAGTTAACTATGAATTTAAATAAAATCAAATAATTAATCTTTTCTCTGTTTAACATGATGTTGCTTGTTGGCCCAATTGTGAGGATATTTGTTTTCTTTGTGTTAAAGTATAATCCATACTGAACACTGGAATCATTGATCTTCATCAGTAAGTGCATCAAGATCACTTCGGGTTGAACAAAGGATGGTCTACTGTCTGCATATTATTACAAGCTTGTTATAATCTTGATGCCATATTCTTCATATAACTTAAATTCTCAGATTATTTGCTCAGCATACAGATTGACTAAATATCATTAAAAAATGCAATTTTAATGCACACCTTTCCTGATTTTAAAGCATATAGTACCTCCTTTCTCTGTTCTTTTGTGTGTATGTGTATATATGTATTTAGTATGTGTGTGTGTATGTATATACATACATATTTGGAAGCAGGAGTGGCATCCACTTCCGTAATAGCTTGCCTCTGGAAACCCTGAAGAGAGGATGAAAGGCACCCAAGCATGGAGGATTCTCCTTCATAGGGTCGCTATGAG
>NW_006399921.1:2291707-2311021 GCF_000299155.1 Elephantulus edwardii | reverse complement strand
TGTTCAATAATTTTCGCACTCTGTTGGGTCACCTTTCTTTGGAGTGGAAACAAATATCAGTCTCTTCCAGTCAGTTGGCTAGCTGGCTGTCCTCCAGATTTTCTGACACAACTTCTTGCTCATATGTTATTTCATGAAATTCCTTTGTGTCAGCCAATTCCTTCTGATACAGTGTGTAGTATATATATATATATTTCTCCTATGTTGAATGTTCTGAAATTTCCATTCTTCACAATGTTGTTCTGTACTATAACATTGTATACAGTGTTAATTTGCATGTCAGGCAAATTATTTGAGAAACAGGACTCTGATGAAGAATGTGGCCTCACAATCTAGCTTACTGGAAGTGAGGAAGACTTGAAGCACTTGTCATAGAAGATCAAAGAATACAGCCTTCAATATGAATTGCATCTCAACACCAAGAAAACAAAAATTTTTACCATTGGACTGATAGGCAATATCACCGTAGGAAAGTCTGCAATCAGGGACCTCTCCAAACAGGTCCCTTATTGAGAAGCAATAATGAAAGTTTGAGGACTATGGTGTATCTGATTCAGGCCATAGTCTTTCAGATCCCTTGTTATGCATATGAGAGCATGACAATGAATAAGGAGGACAGAAGAATAATTGATGCCTTTGAGCTGTGGTGTTGGGGAAGAGAACTGATTATCCCATAGATTGCCAAAAGAACAAACAAATATGTCTTGGAGAAATTGCAACCAGATTATCCCTTAGAGGCAAAGATAATAAAGTTTCGTGTCACACACTTTACGCATTTTGCTAGAGGGACATAATGCTCGAAAAGATGAAGGGTCAGCAAAAGAGAAGAGCCTTAACCACACAGATTAACACAGTTACTGTAGCAATGGGGCTCTAGTGAGTTAGGAAATGTGAGGATAGCACAGGATAGGACAGGGTTCAGATCTGATGTTCATAGGGTTGCTATGAGTCATACTTGACTTGATGACACTTACCAGCAACAATGTTATTCATAATCTATTATTATCCATCCAGTCGTATGCCTTTGTACAGTCAATAAAACACAAGTAAACATATTTCTGATATTTTCTACTCTCAGTCAAAATCCATCTACCATCAGCAATGATGTCTTACATTCCAAATCTTCTGAATTTTACCTGAATTCCTTAATGTTATTTATTAATGTAATATTCCAACTATTTTTTAGTTATCTTCAACAAGGTTTTACATGCACATATCACTGACTCACTCATTGCCACTGAGTCAGAACTGACCCATAACTGACCTTTCTTTGGGTTTCTGAGGCTAAACCACACAGGAGGAGATTGCTTTTTAGGAGTTAGTGGGTTTGAACTGCCAGAGAAGCTTGATGTTTGGGTTACCAGCAGAACTCCCTACAGACTAGGCCATCAGAGGTCTCCTGATAAGGTAGATGGTCAGGAAATGGAGGAAGATTCACAAGGAGATGGATTGACATAGTGACTGTGACCACTAATAGACTTCATCCAGCACAGCAGCCTTCAAAAAGATGGCACAGGACAGTATAATATTTCTGCTGTTTATGGGGTTGCTATGAGTCAGAATAAACTCTAAGACACCTAACAGCACAACACACAACTAAAGGTTGTTAGGTGCCATTGAGTCGAGTATGACTCATAGCAACTCTATGAACAAAAGATCTGAACCCTGCTCTATCGTGTGTCACCCTCACACTTTCTGATACACAAGAGCCCACTGTGGCAGTCACCATATCAATGCTCCTGGATGACAGTCTTCCTCTCCTTCACTAATCCTTTGTACTTCCCAGCATCACGTCCCTCTCCAAGGAACAGCCCCTTCTAGCAACATGCCCAAAGTATGTGGGGCGAAGCCTCATCATTCTTCCCTCCGAAGAGCACTCTGGCTGCACCCTCTCCAAAATACATTTGTTTGTTCCTTTGGCCATCCATGGGATGTTCAATGCATTTCTCCAATATCACAGCTCAATGGCATAAATTCTTCTTCTGTTATTCTTATTCATTGTCTAGCTCTCAGATGCATAGCAAGTGATCAGAAAGACTGTGGTCTGAATCAGATGCACCTTAGTCCTTAAACTGACATCATTACTCTTCAATAATTTGGAGAGGTCCCTAACTGCAGATTCCCACTGCAATGTGTCTCCTTATTTTCTGACTGCTGGTACCAAGTGTGTTAATTGTGGATCCAAGTAAGATGAAGTTCCTGACAGTTTCAATCTCTTCTCTATCCATCATGATGTTGCCTCTTAGTCCAGTAGTAAGAATCTTTGTTTTCTTGACATTGAGATGTAATCCATACTGAAGGCTGCATTCCTTGATTTCCCAACAAATCCTTCAAGTTCTCCTCACTTTCAACAAGAAAGGTTGTGTCATCTGCATAACACAGATTATTGTTGGGTCTCCCTCCAATCCTGATGCCATATTCCTCTTCATAAAGTCCAGTTTCTCAAATAGTTTGCTCAGTACACAGATTAAATAGGTATGGAGAAAGAATACAGCCCTGGCACACCCCTTTCTTAATTTTAAGCTATGCAGTGTTCTCCTGATCTGTTTTCACAACTTCCTAGTCAAGGTATAGGTTTCACATGAGCACAACGAAGTGCTCTGGGATTCCCACTCTTCTCAATACCAGCTACAACTTATTATGATCCAGACAGTAAAATAACTTTAATTCAAATAAACACAAAAAAGGTCAAATAAAGCACAAGTAGACATTCTTTTAATATTCTATACTTTAAGCCAGGCTCCATCTAACATCAGGAATAATATCCCTGGTGCCATGGCTTTTTCTAAATCATACTTGAACTTCTGGTATTTCTCTATTTATGCACTGTTCTAGCCATTTTTGAATGATCTTCAGCAGTATTTTACTTGCCTATGAGTGTTGGATAGTTTCCAGATTCAGTTGGATCATTTTTCTTGGGAATCTGAATATGGCCCTCTTCCAATCAGTTGGCCAGACAGCTGTCTTCCAAATTTCCTAGCAGAGACTGGTGAGCATATCCAAGGCTACACCTGTTAGTTGAAACAAGTCAATTGGTATCCCATCTGTTCCTGGGGCCTTGCTTTTTGCCAATGTCTTCAATACAGCTTCTACTTCTTCCTTCATTACCTTTGGCTCCTATTCATCCAGTACTTCCTGAATTTTTTTAATGTCAATCAGTACTTTCTGGTACAGCGATTCTATGTATTTCCTCCATCTTCTTTTGATGCTTTCTGGCTCATTCAATATATTACCTACTGCATTTTTCAATATTGCAACATAAGGCTTAAATTTATTTTTCAGTTCTTTCAGCTTGAGAAATGCAGAGAGAGTTCTCTTTTTATTCTCCAATTCTGGCTCTCTGCGCATTCCATTATGATACTTTGCTTCTTCTCCCACGCTCCCCTTTGAAATCTTCTGTTCAGCTCTTGTAATTTGGCCTGTTTTCCTTTGTTTTAGCTTCTCGATACTTCGGTGAAGTTTTTAGAGTCTCTTCTGACATGCATTTCATTGTTTTCTTTCTTCTCTGTTTTTATAATGAACTTTTGCTTTCTTCATGGATAATATCCTTGATGTCATCCCATGACCCATTTGGTCTTCGATCATTGATTTTCAATGCCTCAAACCTATTCCTAAGATGATCTTGAAATTCAGGTGGAATAGATTTAAGATCATATCTTGGTTCCTATGGACTTATTTTAATTTTCTTCAGGAACTTGCATGAGAGTAATTGATGGTCTAACCCATGGTCTGCCCCTGGCCTAGTTCTGACTGCTAATATTGAACTTCTCCAGTGATTTCTTCCGCATTATAGTAAATCAGATTCCTGTGCAGCCCATCAAATGAGTAAATTCATCGTTTGTGTCTTTTAAAACTAAAAGTTATTATTTCTGGTGGTGTAGTTTGTAGTGAGGGAGTTTTGGTGGTCCAGTGAGTAAGGGCTGGCTCTGTCAACCCAAAGGCAGGCAGTTCAAGTCCACCAGCTACTCTGCAGGAGAAAGGTAATTTCCTGCTGTGCAGTTTACAGCCTTTGAAAAACCATTTGCAGGGTCAGTTATGAGTCAGTTCTTACTGAGAGGCACATAAGAGCAACAAGATGGTTTAAAAACACATTGTGTTTTAAGTACATATTTTTAAACACACACATACACACATTTCATTTCTTAGGGACACCAATGGTCTCTCAGTTTGGCATAGTGTGGTGGCTTAGCTTGAGGTTGTAATAATGTTATCTATACCATAAGTATTCATATACTAGAAGGATCACCCACGGTGAACATTTCTTCCAGACTAAGATTATATGACAATTCTTGAAATCTACTCCCAAAAATTAATCTGAAGCTTCATCCGACATACTTTGGACATGTTGCAAGATGGGATCAGTCTTTGAAGAGGGACATCATGACGGGAGTGTGGAGGGACAGCACTAGAGAGGAAGACACTTGGTGAGACAGATTTATTCAGTCACTGGGGTAATGGGGATAGGTTTGTCAGAGACAATAAGATCGATAAGGGAGAGAGCAGGGTTTAGGGCTGTTGTACATATGGTCACAATGAGTTGCAAGCAATTTGATAGCACATAACAACAACAACAAAATCTCTGTAGATTATAAGAGAATATTTTCTGACTTGCTTTATGTAAACACCTATTATTAAGTGCTCCCAAGTCACCTACAACTCATGGCAACTCTTTAAACAACAGATCTAAACCTTTCCTGCAGCATCCTCAGAATTCTGACATGCTCAAGCCCACTGTTATAGTTACTGTGCCAATCCATTTTGTTGAGGGTCTTCCTTTCTTTCATTGACCATCCTCTACCTTTCAAAGTATGATGTTTTTCCAAGTACTCCACAAGTCAAAGGCATAGATTCTTCTTTGTTATTCCTTATGTATTGTCCAACTTTCAGGTATGTCCAAAGCAAATGAAAATATCATGGCTTGAATTAGGCACACTTAGTCTTTAAGCTGATATCTGATCTCTTTAGCACTTTGGAGAGGTAATTGACAGCTGATTTTCCCAATAAAGCAGGTCTTTTGATTTCTTGACTGCTGTCACCATGACTTCATTGTGGATTCCAGTAAAATTAAATTGCCAACAACGTCATTATTTTCTCCATCTATCATTCCGTTTCCTATTGGTCCAGTGGTGGGAATTTTTGTTTTGATGATGTTGAGATGTAATACATATTGAAGGTATTGATCTTTTAGGTTTGATCTTCTGCAATAAATACTTCAAGTCTTCTTCATTTTCTCCAACCAAGGTTGTGTCATCTTCATAACTTAGATAGTTAATAAGTCTTCCTCCAAACTTGATGATATGTTCTTCTTAATGGAGTCCAGTTTCTCAAATGATTTGCTCAGCATATTGATAAATAAATAAGGAGAAGGGTACAGCCTTGATGCACATCTTTTCTGATTTTATCTTTTTTTGTTGTGATATTAACTAGAGTTTACAGAAAGGTTAAATTTTCATTAATTCATTGTTGCACATTAACCTCCACCCCCCTTTCTTCCCTCTTCCCCAGTCTACTTTGCAATGCACCTCTTGTTCCAGATTGTTGATGTGCATATAAGATCTAATTGTACGTTCCTTTTGGAAAGTTCTTCCCTTCATCTGTTCCAAGGCAATGTTCATTATCTCTCCTCTCTTTTCCTATTCTTCACCACACCCCAACCCCCATGTCAGTCCTATGTTATAACAGTGGTGTTATGCAGCATTTGTCCTTTTGTGACCGAGATATTTCACTCAGCAATAATGTCTTCCAGCCTCACCCGTGTTGTATAATGGTTTATTAGTTCATTGTTTCTCAATGCTGTGAAATATTTCTTTGTGTTAATGTGTCATAGTTTTTCTATCCATTTGTTTGTTGATGGGCACTTGGGCCGCTTCCATCTCTTTGCTATTGTGAATAGCGCAGCAATAAACCTGGGTGTGCATACATCTGTCTGGGTCATAGCTCTGGGGTTTTTTTCAGGCTATATTCCCAGTAGTGGAATTGTTAGGTAAATATTAGTTCTATTCCCAATTTTTTGAGAAAGTGTCAGACTGCTTCTTTCCTGATAGTAAACCATAGAGTGTTCCCTTGTTCTGCTTGGATAACTGCTTCTTGGTCTATACATAGGTTTTTTATGAGAATAATATATTTGGTGAAGTAGAAGGCCAGAAAGAGCATAGAAGACTCATCGTGAGATATATTGGCATAATAAGTCCTGAAACATGCTAGCAGTCATGCAGATGACACAGAACCAAACAATATTTCATTCTGTTATTTATGGGATCACTAAGAATGAAAGTTGACTTTGTGGTAGCTACCTATCAATCATTTATTTATCAATTATAATCTGTTTCTATTCCTATCAACAACCTATCTACCTATTATCTATCTACTACTTCTACTGAAATAAAATGTCTAGTAAATCAGACATAAGAATGCAGTCTTCTAGGGAATCACAGTCTTAGTTCTAGACGATGATGCCATCTTTAGGGCATGAAAAACACAAATTTGAAGTCTCAAGTAAACACAAGAAAAATGTGGTAATATTTCAGACATGCCCTTTCTGATAAGTTAAAATATCACTACTCCGAGATATATCAGTGTCCTCTAGGTGTGTAATAAGGAGAAGCCATATAACCCTTCACTCAATAATTAATTGTATATAAATATTTATTAATAGAGTTGGGAAAAGAAGTAGAAAAACATTTTTCCTTTAAAGAATTTATAATGTAAAGGAGAAATATTAAAATCATAAGTGAAAATAATCCAAAAGTGTTAGGTAACAAAAATACTACAAGTGTTAGAACAAAGTTTCACAGTAATTTATGTTTGATGTCTGTAATATCAGAAGTATTTTTAAAGGACCCGTTTTATTATATTGTTATGACAATTGTTAGATAGCGAATAGAGACAAAAGATGAGAAAGTTTAAAATAATTGCTACAAAATATCAAGCATTATTAACATGTCAAGTTCTTTATATGTGTCTACTTTAGATAGAAAACATTGGGAGGCTGTTGAAATGGAAAAACTAATTTAATAGACAGAGTTAACTGAAGAGGATGCCTGCTGCCTCTTTGGAAAGAAAAAAAAAATAATTGTCACTACAATTTACATAGTCTTTGCATTGTGTCAGGCAATGTATTAAGTGTTTTATCTCTTCTAAAAACAGCCCTATGATGTATGTGATATTGCTTTCAAAACTTTTTTATAAATGAAGAAATTAAGTGACAGACAAGTTAAATAATCTGCCCAAGATCATAGAGCTAGCCTACTGCAAGGCCAAAATTCAAACCTGTCTGTCTATACATGACTTTGTCATGTTCTTAGCCACTACACTAAATATCCTCTAATCTTTTCTAAACTTAGAACTTCATAAATTCTAATTCTCATCACAAAGTGGGGCCAATAATTAACAAGCTATATCTCCTAAGGGTGAATTTAGACCTAAAAAGAAAGGCAATTAACATTATCAAATAAAATTTGTAGAGTGAAACAAAATAAAGCAGTAGGTCGATGCTACAAAACCTGACTCCAGTGTACTGTCTAAGTCCATTCATTCAACAAACATTACTGAACATGACTTTATTAGACTGAGCTAGCCACCCGGAGCCATTAAAGTTCACCAACTATTTGGGAGATTGCCATTAAACAATCTCAATACAGAAAGATACATGATTTGTTAGAAAAACTGGAGTTGAAATATCAGAGTTCTGGCCTTTTGGCAAGATGGTGGACCAGGCAATGAGTGACTCAGACCTCTTCAACATAGACGTGAAAAACTAAATAAAATAGATATGGATGAAAATCGAAAGCTTTAAAGGAAACAATAAAGAAGTAGAGCAAAGGTCCACTGCAGTAGTTGTTGTTATTGTGTACTGTTGAGTGTGATCCCACTCATAGCTAACCCTCTGGCAGGTTTTCAGATACAGTAATTCCATGGGAGGAGATTTTTCCATCCTTCTCCCATGGACCAGCTGGTGGTTTTGAACCATGTGCCTTTGGGATTGTAGTGCATCTTCTTGCCACTCAACCACCAGAGCCCCCTAAATATCAACGAGAAGAAGAAATTAAATTAAAATATTCAATAAGGAGACAGATTGTTGTTATTGTGGTGTGCCAACGAGCTAGAATTGACCCATGACTGACCTCATATGGGTTTTTAAAAGGTTGCTCTTCCTTCTCCTACAGAGCAAATGGTGTATTTCAACTGCATTCTTTTGGGATTTTAGTGCAGCTTCTGATCACTAGGTGATCATATGTTACTTCCTGAAATGGTTCCTTGTTGACCATTTCTCTTTGGTACAGTGACTCTGTGCATTCTTTTCATCTTCTTTTGGTGCTTCCTACATTGTTCAAGATTTTGTCCTCAGAACTCATTAGTATTTCATCTCAAGGCTTGAATTTGTCCTTCCGTTCTTCCAGCTTGAGAAATGTCAAGAATATTCTTCCCCTTTTTTTTGGTTTTCTAACTCCAGATCTTTGCCCATTTTATTGCAATGTTTTGTCTTCTTGAACAGCTCTGTAAAATCGTGTGTTCAGCTGTCTTTCTTCAGTATTCCATCCCTTTGTTTTGGCTTTTTAAAAATCTGGTCCAATTTCTGAGTTTCTTTTAATGTACATTTTCCCCTTTATTTCTTTCCTGTATTATAATAACTTTTTATTTTCTTCATGTATGTTGCCCTTGATTTCATCCCACAATCATCTTTTTTCTTCAGTCATTATTGTTCAGTGTATCAAATCTGCTCCTGAGATGAGCTTAAAATTAAGTTGGAATAGACTCAAGATTGTCTTTGGTTCTCTTGAACTAGTTTTCATTTTCTCCCACTTCAATTTGAATTTGCACCTGAGTACTTGATGGTGTTCCACAGTCAGCCCCTGGCTTTGTTTTGATTGTTGAGACTGAGCTTCTATTGACTCTTTCCACAGATATAGTCCAATTCCCATGTCGACTATGAGGTCATGTCTAGGTGTATAGTTGTCATTTATGGGTTGTTGGTTTGTTGGGTTTTGTGGGTTTTATTGGGGAGGGAGGGGGGAGAGATTGGCAATGACTAAAGCAGAAGTAGAACCCACTTCTAAACAACATGCCTCTGAAAACTATATGAACTTTGATAAATGATTAGTGATAGACTTCAGGCCTGTTGTTCATAAGTCTTTATGAGTCGTACTCGACTTGACAGCAATCAACAAAAACAAATCATTAATTGCACAAAATTCCATCATCCTATCTCCAGTCTAAATTCTGTCATCAAGTTCATACTTTCATCCATTCATTGTTACACATTTTCCTTTCTACACATCCTTAGTTCACTTACAAAAAAAATTCATTCATTGTTGCATAATTTCCTCCTTTCCTCCATCCTTCTCCCGGTCTATACACCTCTTATTCTGGGCTGTTGTCGTACAAATGATGCCTAATCATATATTGCTTTTAATCAGTTACTTCCTTCATTGGTGCTAATGCAGTGTTCGTTATTTGTGCTCTCTTTTCTTTGTTTCTGCCCAAACCTCCATATCAGTCCTGTTTCTTAACAGTGGTCTTATACAGTATTTGTCCTTTCTTTCACTCAGCATAAAACCCTCATGGATCATTCATGTTATGTAATATTTTATGAGTTCCTTGTTTTTCAGTGCTGCTATGTAGTATCCCATTGTGTGAATATACCATAATTTTTCCTATCCATTCATTTCCCCATACTTTTCAACTAGTAATCTTTATATCTTTTATTAATCTTTCTTTGTTTTCAATGTTTGCATTCCAGTCACCAGTTAAGATTAACACATCTTGATTGCATATTTGATGACTTTCAGGCTTCAAAAGTTGGTAGAAATCCTTACTTTCTTCATCTTTGGCTGCAGTGTGTGTGTGTGTGTGTGTGTGTGTGTGTGTGTGTGTGTGTGTGTGTAATGCTTAGGATATCAATCATTATGTGATCCATTTTGTTAATCCTGAATTCATATTTTGTACATTCCATGTTCTAGTAATTCACAGATGCTTACAGCTCTTTCTGTCTTCCAAAATAAAGAGTTCACCTCTGAACAATAAGATTTTGTAAGTCATAAGGTTTTTAGAGGCCTGTTCATAAATGTTCAGAAATGGATGGCTACTCCTGTTTCTTAGTTTCTCTTAGTCTGGAGGTGTCACTAAACAGGTCCACCATAGGTTACCCTGATAGTATTTGACATATTGGTGATATAGCTAGCTTTCAGCATCTCACCAAAAGCAAACAATAAACCAAAGGAGTAGACCAGTATACAAGAAGTTATAGAGACTCGAAAACAATCTGTCCAGACTGTGACAGTGTATTTCTGCCAGCCCAGCAGAAGATTGGAGTTAGGGTACCAAGACAGGACAGAATTTCTACTGTTCTGACAGGTGACAGAGGTTCCAAGATATGAGGCAGGTCATAAGTAGCACCTCTCTGGTCTAGAGTATGACAGGAATAGGGCACTCAGTTTGAGGCAGAATTTCTATTGGCCTCAGAGTAGCCTATGCTAATCAACAATCAACACCCATGGTAACAGCAGCCAAGAAATCAAAAGGTGAGTTACACTGGGAAATTCTGCTCAGTGCCTCTCCAAAAGTGCTAAATAACAAGGATTGTTGTTGTTGCTATTATGGGCCATTGAGTCACCTGCGACTCAGAGCAACCTTATGTACAACAGCCCTAAACTCTGCCCTATCCTCTGCCAATCTCACCATCTCTGACACACCTGCTCCTATTACCCCAGTCACTGAATCAATCCATCTCATTGAGGGTCTTCCTCTCCTGTGCTGTCCCTCTACTCTCCCAAGCATGACGTCCCTCTCCAAGGACTGGTAGCTCCTTGCAACATGTCCAAAGTATGTCAGACGAAGCTTCAGAATCCTTGCCTCCAAGGAGCAGCCCAGCTTCACCCTCTCCAGGACAAACCTGTTCGTTTTCCTAGCAGTCCATGGTGTATTCAATATTCATCTCCAACACCACAGCTCAAAGGCATCAATTCTCCTTCTATCATCCCTAGTCACTGTCGAGTTCTCTGATGCATAGCAAGTGATTGCAAAGACTATGGCATCTATCAGACGCACCTTAGTCTCCAGACTTACATCTTTGCACTTCAGCACTTTAGAGAGGTCTCTAACTGCAGACTTTCCCATCGCAATACGTCTTTTAATTTCCTGGCTGTTAGAGCCAAGAATGTTGACTGCAAAACTAAGTTGTGTCTTACCTAAGTTATAGTACATTCAATTGTTTCCTATGCAGCTGACATTAGGACAAAAACATAAAGAAGAGCAAAAAGAATTGATGCCTCTAAATTTTCTATAAACTTAGAGAAATGATGAGAGTTATACAAGTGTTTAGATCTTTTGCCCATAGGCTCACTATGAGTTTTCTACAAGTCAACATTTAACAACAACAATAACAACAAACTATTTGTTCATGTTGGTGAAGTATATTGAATATACCTGTGGAAAAAAATAAACAAATCTGTCTTGGGGGTTGCCTAACCAGGTTGCTCCTTACAAGCAATGGCTGTGAACCTTCATCTCACTACATGTGGTACGTTGTCAGAAGGGGCAAGTCATTGGAAAAAAATATGTCATTCTGGGAAATGTAGAAAGTCAGAGAAAGATAGGAAGACACTTAATGAGATGGATTGACACAGTGACTGTAACAATATACTCAAGCAAGGCAGTTATCTTGAAGCTGGGGCAAGATAAGGCAAGACTCTGAACAGTTGCAATGAGTCATAGTCAACTTAGCAACACCTAAAAGTAACAATAAAAATGTTTATTGGTATATTTCTGAACTTCTCTAAGCCTCACGTTTGTAACTCATAAGTAGGTATAATAACTATGCTTATCGCATAGAGTTGTGACAAAGAAATAATAAAATGTATGTGAATGATACATAAGTCTAATGCATAAGTAACATTCAAATAAGTATTTGCTACTTTGAAGAGCACAGAATATAACATTAAAACTCCAGCTCTATTACTGTTACTTTATCCCTTTATCCCTCCTCTATCAAGTGGGTATCCTAATGGGGCATATTAATGCAATAGTGTGTACTTCTTTGGACTGCTGTGAAGATTAAATGAATGAATGCACACAAATTGCTTAAAATGGTTTCTGTCTCTCAACACTGGTTGTTGTATTGCTATCATTTCAGAATCTAGAATATGAAGCTTGAAATCCCAGGTCAAAGTCAATAAGATAGTGAAAATGTTA
Organism: Elephantulus edwardii; assembly: GCF_000299155.1. Classification (NCBI taxonomy): domain Eukaryota; kingdom Metazoa; phylum Chordata; class Mammalia; order Macroscelidea; family Macroscelididae; genus Elephantulus; species Elephantulus edwardii. The sequence goes on along the minus strand of NW_006399921.1, from coordinate 2,298,832 downwards.
AATAAGAGAAAATTTCTTTTTCTTTTCTTTGGAAACCCCCTGAAAAGAATTCTGATTTTCTGAGTCAATTTTCCTGTCCCTAATGGAAAATCCACAATGCAATAAAATGGATTCCTACGGCAATGCTGGAGGCATCTGGCATGTAATCACAGACAAGGCTGCACCCCTAAAACCGCTGAGATGACAGTTCCTAGGTCTGCTGAGTTCATTCGGAGGACACAGGGATGTCTTTCTCCAGACTGTGAAAGCAGCCGCTCTCTCTCAACTGCTTCCTAGGGGATCCTACGGATGATTTCAGAACCAATAACCAGGAAACTCGCCCAGCTACAATACGAATTCCAAGGAGACATGAGGCCTTCTGATTCCCAAGACTATTCATCTCTATTCCCTCAAGTTTCTAACCTTAAATCCATCTATCTCTGTATCCATACAGCAGTAATTTTGAGATGCTTCAGTTGGAGACTAAGTGTATGGCCAAATCAGTTGCCATTACAGACATTCTGAATCATGGGGTCCTCATGCATGTTCCAGTAGAAAGGATTGCATATTGTTTTCAACGGCTGAGTTTTCCCAATTTCAGTTGCTAATCTCTTCTTCCAAGGCATCTCAGGGTAGACTTGAACTGTCAAATTTTTTGGATGGCATCTAAGTGTGTTAAATCACTATACCATAGTATTGGACCCAAATTAGATCCCTGATTCCTAGAGTTTATATTCTAGTGGAAAAGTCAAACAACTACAAGTCATAATCTAAGCATCACAGCTGAAGAGGAAGAAAAATTAAGTTAGGCAGCATTTAAATGGATATGAAGCAGGATGTGTAAGAAGCAACACCAGCTGTTTGTGTGTAATTGTTATCATCATCCGTTGAAGGAGTAGCCCACAAGTTTCAAGAAAGTACTTTCATTATCCACTAGGAATTATGCCAGTATTAGTGAGTGTGGTGCTAGACAACAGAAGAAGACCAACTACCTAAGTCAGTCTTCTGTTAGAGGAGAAATTGTTGTTATTGTTGATTGCCATCGAGTCCAGCATGACTCATAGCCACCCTATGAAGAAAAGACCGGAAGCCTTTCTATAAGTATCATCATTTCTCAAAGTTCATGGAGTTTTCCAGAGGCATGTTGTTTAGGAAGTGGATGCCACTCCTGCTTTCAAACCTGTCTTAAACTGGGAGCTCCACCAAACGCTTGCTACCAGGAGACATAAGTAAACATAAAACTAGTCTATTTCCAACAGCCAGCTCCTCCTGCAGCACCTAATCTTACAATGGCTTTGTGTGCTGTTTAAAGAACCATTAGCACGGAACTCTGCCAAAGTAAAGTATAGAAGACTTAGAGATTAGGGAAGGATGCAGACAATAGATTGTAGGAGAGATGAAATGGTCCCTTTACAGTTTGGATACGGACAGTCCCTGGAGGAGGAAGGAACTGAATCTCAAATTCTGACATAATCTACACAAAACTGAAGATGTTTTTCCTCAACCCTCTTCTTCCTATCCAGTTAACTCCAGCACACCTCTCCAATGTCATTTTAACCCTGGCCTTGTTCCATGGCACTTCCCTCTATCTGAGGCTGTGTCATCTCCCTCCGCATCCCCAGCATCCTGCTCCCACAGTGCTGGCCACATTGTCCTCAAGGCCCTCTTTTCTTGCACTCAGTAAGATGATATGCTCCTCAAGGACTAAGACGCTTCCTTTGCTTCTTTTGTATTCCTCACAGCATTCTCCCTTCAGCATTGTGCCTGCTCCAGTCACTTAACATCTCAATGCCTGTTAGATAAATGGTTTAATTAATCCATATATCTGTAAGATTTCAGTAGGTGGGGGGGAAAATGTGGTCCTCTGAGTATAACAAAATTGAGTCGTCCAGCTAGGCCTGGATACTCATCTTTGAGAAAGTGTTGAATACTGCACAATGGCTCTTATTTAAATAGCAGGCACAGAGTTCTCTATCTGGAGATTTTCATCTTCTGAGGGTAATTGAAGGGCACCTCCGCTTGGTTACATGAGATAGTCTATAAAGACCTTTTCCACTTGTAATTCAGATTCTGATTTGTTCTCATCTCAATCCAAATATTCTAGAATTAGCCAACCCATAGTAACAGTCCTGGGTCATAGATCTAGTAGAGAACCCTCTGATCAAAGAATATTTTTGGGGACCCTAGAATATAATCATTGATTTCTTTTCCCTAATGATAGGCTTCCCTGAAGAGGAGGAGATGAGTGGAGATTGCAGCTTTAAAGATTTGCTTAAAAACAAAAAGAGGTGGATTTGGGTCAGAGTGAAAAATCATGTTGTTGTACGTGTAACGTAGAGAACTGACCCTCTGGTTTTCACAGGAAGTCACTTACATAGGAGGAGATTGCCCATCCTTCTCCAGCAGAACAGTTGGTGGCCTCAAACCACATACCTTCAGGATTGCAGCAGAGCTCTTACCACTAGGCCACCAGAGCTCCCTAATGCAGGGGCATAAAACTTGCCTCTCTGAAGACATCAACAGGCCATGAAATCTGATGTCACTGCCTCAGAAGTTTAAAAAATGGTCAGATTCCCCTAAGCCAGTCACATACCAATACCCAGACCAGCAACAAGGTAGTAGGACAAGAAGGCCTGACCCTTGGCACCTAAAGCATCCCTCATTTCTGGCCTCCTGCCTGACATGCAGGCCTGCCTTCACCATGCGCCCTTTCACAGACACCTTCTTAAATTCTGTCACCTCCTTAGTTGGTCTGTTCTTTATTTCCTCCCTTCACCTCAAAATTACTCAGTGGTCACTGCACTGAAGCCTAGTAAGTTTTTGTTTTAAAAGGTGCTCCTCTTTCCAGAGTTTAAGATAAGTTTTCTTTCAATCACGTGTCATGCTTCCAAGTCATAAGGAGACACTATTTTCACATATATTGTCTACCTGTAGGCAGAGGGGAAAATTACAATCGTCCCACAAAGATATTGAACACCAATTTCCTGGATAGATAATGCTTAATTCTCATTTGAAATTACTTTGTTCCTTCTGAGACATCTAGTCTCTCAGAGTCTCTTCTCCTGTCTGTCCACACACCATAACCTAAAACCCCAGTAGATGCTTAAGGAAATCAGTTCATCAATGTAGGAAGAGAGTGTTTAGAGAGATAGGTATCTCACACAACAGCAACGGGCAGCATAAATCACAGGAAAAGACCAGAAGGGATGGTAGAAAAGCCCAGAAGCTCATTATGCATTCACTCGGGAATAATGGCACAGCCTCTCCCAATTTACTTAAGCTGCATCACTCTTTGGTAGGGCTGTCCTGATCTCACCATGAAGATTTCAGAAAGCTATTCTGTTGTTGTCTTGGAACCGAAGAACCTGCCTCATTATCTGGCAGCTGAGCTGTTACATCTACCTGAGCATACCCCCTAACCAACACATACTCACATAATCTTGCTATAACCTGCATTTCCCCTTCTTCACACCAGCTCAGCCTTTGCCTGCCCTGTTGCCTCATTCAAGGATCTTTAATTTCTTGTCAGCCTTTATGTCTGGTTGTTTATATTTGGGGGGCAGACAATAGAGGGGATATAGCCCATTATTCATGAGTGGCTTCAAGGGTAACGTGAGAAATGCCTCATCTCCTGACCCCACTTAGCATTAGAATTGCTGATAAAATTCTGAACTGAAAGGGGAAGTTCTTCTGAGAAAAGTATCAGAGGGCTGCTCACTCTGGAACAGACTTCTGGAGAAAGAACCTGCGAAGAGGGTGTCTCTTTAAAAACAAAACCAAAATAAAACAAAAAATAAAAAACATACATCCTAAAATTTTAAAAATGCTTCATACAAAGGAGAAAAGTTGGCTAGAATGAAGACTGTCAATTATCTACTACTGTCTGTAAAAGCATCTGAGAATTATAATGCATATTCAAATATAACAATAAGTTTAATAAATTTATTTCCAACTCTAATAAACCAAGACTTCATATTTAGTCAAGAAAGCCTTTTTGCTTTCTCTTTTCTCAGCTTTACTTGATTCAGCCTCACATGAAGCAGGGATCTGGCAGAAGGCAAGCAGTTGGGAGAAGACCTGCTAACTGCCCATCATCCCTAACCCTTCAGGGGTTACCAGTGAGATAAGTGTGCTGTCTCTGTAAATTGCCTTTGACTGTGGTTCTTAGAAGACTTTTATCCAACAACTAAAATATCCTTTGCAAACACAGACAATTCAAAACAACTTCTCACACCGCCCCCAAGTCATCTTCTCTATAACTTCTATCTGCTTTACTGATAATGCTCAAACATATTTATGTCCCCTTTCCCTTCTTAGGGGTCTCCCCAGAGCCACTGATAAACATTTCCAAACACCCACTAGACTTCTCCTGATAGCCCAAGAAAATGAGAATCCAATACAGCTGAGAAAGAATAATTTACAATTTCTCTTCCCTCCTGTGCCTGTACCCATATGACTAGTGCTCATAAGGGAGCTCAGGTGGCCTCATGGCAAAAAGCTGTGGTACAATCTTGAAGGCACGTGGTCTGAGTCTACCAGCTGCTCCACAGAAGAAAGATGAGAATCTACTCCCGTGTCATTAACTGCATCTGAAAACCTGCCAGAGGGTCAGTTATGGGTTGATTCAGATGCGATTATACACTACAACAATAGTTACTGATGGCCAGTCCTCTAAATGACTCTTCATTCCTAACCACCATCCTCCCAAATATCTCCAAAGCCTTCTACTAAACTAGCTGACTTTTAGGTGGTTTTACCGCCTCTTTGTAGCTTTAGTATCTATTGCTTCCAATACAAGTAGCTATCAAGTCTCCTATCACCACACAAACACCACAGTGCTATATTTAAAACAAAATCTAATAAATTTTAACTTCTTTGTTTAAAATCAGGCGATGACCTAAAGAGAGAAATACATGACCTGTACATGGAAAATTATAAAACATTACCCATCCTTATCCCACAAAGAAACCTTCAGAAAACAAGTTCAGGCTTATGAATTAGAAAAGCTAACATTGTGAAAATGTCGTTATTTCCCAAAGCAATCTATATGGAGATAATGCAATTCTAGTCCAAATTCCAAAACTTTCTTTACTGAAATGGAAAATTATATTGCTAACTTATTTGAAAGAGAAGAAGGCTTGAATAGCCGAAGATATAATGAGATGAAGATGAAGAAGAAAGAAGAGGAAGGAGAAACACTAAGAGGAGGAGGAGAAGAATTGGAAGAAGAGGAATTCAGCTCACACTCCCGGATTGCAAACATATTATTCTGCTTTAGTAATCAAAACAGCATGAACAGTGAGAGACACCATGATCAATGGAATAGAATTAAAAACCCTGAAACAAATCCATCTATATACGGCAGCTGATTTCTGGCAAGAGGTAAAACTCATTCAATGGGGGAAGATATAGTCTCTTTAACAACAGTGCTGGCAAATTACATCAACTTGTATAAAAATTAAGCAGGATTCATAACTACACCATACACAAACTAAACATGAATCAAAGATTTAAATGATAAAGATAAAATTATGAACTTCACAGGAAATAATACAGAGATAAAACTATTACCTCTTTTCTCAATTCTAGATTAACAAACGCAACTGTAAATGCTTTAGCAACAAAAGACAAATTAGGTAAGTGGAACCTACTGGAAATTAAATATGTATACTTATTAAATAAATTTTATCAAAAAAGAACCAACGTATTAGGGGGGAAAGTCTTTAGAGATTATGTATTTGGTATGAGTCTAATAGCTAAAATATATAAAAGCCTTCAAAATCTCAACAACAAAAAGACAATGATTTTTACAAATGGCCAAGGACTTGAAGAAACACATCATCAAAAGAGGAAGAGGCCAACAAACACGTGAAAAGATGCTCAAAATCATTAGTTCTTGTTAGGTGTCATCAAGTGAGCTCAGACTCATAATGAACAATGTACGATTGAACAAAACACCACCCAAGTCCAAAGCCATCCTCACTGTCTCCGTATAATTAAATCCATTATTTACAGACACTGTATCAATATATCTCATTCAGAGTCTCTTTTTTTCTCCCCATCTTCTCCTGATAATATGCCCTAAGTATAGGAGATGAAACTTTACCATTCCTGCTTCTAAAGAGTATTCTGGCTTTACTTTTTCCATTGTAGCTTTGTTTACGCTTTTTGACAGTCCATGGTTTATTTGGTATTTTTCATCAACACCATAATTCAAAGGCATCAATGTTTCTTTAGGTTTTTTTATTAATTTGTTCAACTTTCACACTCATATCATTGTCATTGTTAGGTGTTGTCAAGTATGACTCATAGAAAGCCTATGAATAACAAATCTGAAACTTACCCTATTCTTTGTCGTCCTATAATCTTTAATATACTCGAGTGCATTGTTACAGTCCTTATGTCAATCCATCTCCTGAAGGTCTCTTCTCTTCCACTGTCCCTTCATCATTCCATGCATGATGTCCTTTTCCAAAGTCTAGACCCTCCTAACCACATGTCTAAAGTATATAAGATGAAGCTTTGTTACAGTCACTGTGTCAATACATCTCATGAAGGTCTCCTCTCTTTCACTGACCCTTCATCATTCCATGCATGATGTCCTTTTCCAAGGCCCAGCCCCTTCTAACCACCTGCGTCCCATAGCAACCCTATGTACAGAGCTCTGAACCCTGCCCTGTCCTGAGCCACTCTCACATATGCCAACACACCAACTTCCATTGCCCCAGTTACTGTATCAATCCATCTCATCTGAGGTCTTTCTCTCCTGGGCTGTCCCTCCACTCTTCCAAGCATGATGCCCCTCTTCAAGGACTGGTCTCACCTGGCCACATACCCAAAATATGTGACACAGAGCGTCAAAATCCTAGCCTCCAAGGAGAAACTTGGTTTCACTCTCTCCAAAACAGACATATTTGTTTCCTTGGCAGGCCATGGAATAAAGATTATCTAGCTATAATTACTAATAAGGAATTGCAGTAAAAAATAATAGAAAATAATTTACAAAATGAAAATAAAGTTCAGATATCTAAATTAAAAAGACTCAATTTTGCAGAAAAAGCCTTTGATAAAATCCAACACCCTTTCATGATTAAAGCACTCAACAAAATAGGATTAGAGGGGAATTTCTTCAACATAGTAAAAAGT
>NW_006399921.1:2278956-2280036 GCF_000299155.1 Elephantulus edwardii | reverse complement strand
AGTACCAGAGAATCATAGATGACCCGGAACAACCCTATGAACCAAAGTTTTGAACACAAAACTTTCATCTTTTCTCCAAGTTCATAGAGTTTCTGGAGGCAAGCTTTTTTTGGAAGTGGATGCCCCTCCTAAAACAAGCTTGTCTCCCAATTGGGAGATCCACAAAAACTAGACCCAAGGGCCTTTGGCCAGTGGGCCCAAAAACCTTTTAAATAGGATGCCAAATCCAATCAGCCTCACACCCTGTTGTAACACCCTAGTCTCAACCCTGAACCAGAAAACACACCTCTGCAGGATCCAGCTGTTCTTCCTAGACTGAAAATAGCCCTACAGTGGCATACAGCCAGAAAGACAAAACCAGGAGGGGATAACATTGATGAATGGGACCTTCTAAAGATTAAGTCCCTGTGTGCATTGAAACCTTTGTCCAATAGGGTGAAAAGAAAACCTACTGACTGGGAACAAACATTTGAGAATGCCATCTCAGACAAGGATCTCATAACAAAAGTTTATAGAACACTACAGGGCCTCCATAAGAAAAAGACTGATAACCCAAATACAAAATGGGCAAAAGACATGGAAATGTTTCTCTCAGAGGAAGACACTTGGATGATGGCCAATGGACACGCGAAGAAATGCTCAAAATCACTGGCAATAAGAGATGCAAATCAAAACCACAGTGAGGTACAATCTAGCCCCATTAGCAGTAGCACATTCTCCACCACTCCCAGTACTACCTGCACTCCCCTGCACCATGCAGATTGCTGACTGGATTAAGATGTCTGCATATTTTTAAAAGCTTCTACTTTCTTCTGAGCCCTTGTTCTCCATTTCCTCTCTTCCTTGTCATTCTCTCCCTGCTTCCTGTCTTTTCCTCCTTCCCTCCCCTTCTTCCTTCCCTCCTTTCCTCCCTCTCTTCCTCTCTCTTTCCTTCTCATGCTCTCTCCTTCGATCCCTCCCCCCTTGCCTCTGTCTTTTCATTCTTTCCTTCCTTCCTTCCTTCCTGCTTTTTCACTAAGTCACATTTTGCCAGATCTGTCAAAATGACCACAGCATTTCCTTAAACTTGTATAGTTTTCA
>NW_006399921.1:2274991-2278710 GCF_000299155.1 Elephantulus edwardii | reverse complement strand
ATAAACGTATATATAGAGAGACTTACCATGTTGATCTCTGTGGTATAAAATCACTGTACCAGAGAGCTAAAAACATCATGCAGGACAGCATTCTATACCGCACTTTTATAAGTGTGGGCCATCAGTCATGGGAGGTCACCTACAAAGAATGTAGGCTTTTTACAATAGTTATTTTTGTGACCAATTGAGTCTGAACTGACTCATAGCTGACCGTCCAGAGGGTTTCCAGACACACCAAAGATTGCCAATCTTTCTCCTCTGGAGCTGCTGATAGATTCTAATTGCCTGCCTTAGAGTTGGCAGTGCAACTCCTTAGCACTAGGCCAAAGGAATGCCAGGAAACATACCAATATCTACTAAGCAAACTTTCCACTTCTTTCCAGATTCCTTGAAAGGGTGAGTGTAGGAAAGACTGAAAATTCTCTTTTCTCTAGTGTCCCTTGTTAATCCAGAGACCATTTCATCATTTATCTTTCTCCTCCTGCATACTCTATTACAGTATGTGGAACACTCCAATACATTTATTCATGTTCATTTTTATTTTGAATAGCTAGACAATTAGCTCTTGAACATAAAGACTTAGTTTTGTGCCTGGTGTGGGCACCCAGACAGCTGGTGTTGGCTGGACAAAAGTGCTATTGCACTATGCCATACTTCCTCTAGGGTAGAACAGGCAACTGGAAGCAGAAGGGTAGTTAGTTATACTAGGTAATAGCCCACTAAGGTTGTCTTCTTCTTCTGTTCCTAAAATTAAGGCTGAATGGCATGCTGACTGATTTTCACTCTCAGTCCAGTAAGGGACTCTTTAAGAGTAGTAGAGGATGGCTTGATGCTTGGCTCTTCACTGATTTGGATTCCATGCAGAAAGGAAGAATATATCCTATTGAGATATTTAATTATCTGGATTTTTCTTAGGATACAATTATCCCTTCAGAGAACTCTGATGTTCCAGAAACGTTTCAGAGGAGCAGGCGTCCATTTGTTAAGAGGGAAATTTGGGAACATTTAAGTACTTTCTTTGGTCTGAAGTATTAGCACTGCTTCTAAGTTTATCCAACTTTCTGCAGAAGAATGCATTTGGCAGTGGAGAAATCTGTCTCCTTGGGTAATGCAATGTCTGAAAAATTGCATCAAGCTAAAATAAGCTGCTGGCACAGAAAAATGGGGGTGAGATTTAGCTAGGCCTTTGTCAATGAGTCCATCAGCCTCTTACCATCCCTTCTAAAACTCAGATTCAAGAATTTGAAATGTGGGAGTAAGGAGCTGAGTGGGCGTATTGGCAAACCCCTTCCTTTGACAGTATTGCAGTTTTTCTCAGCTCTGACTACAATCCATTATCTTTTCAGGGCTGCATTCCTTGAGGCAAGGGCCATTGTAACTCTATTGCTCTAGTCTGTGGCCTTCAAGTTAGCTCCAATTGATGATCAACTTCTATGTAACAGAAGAAAATGTCGCCTGGACCTGAGCTGTCTTTATGATCATTAGCATGTTTGAATCATTTTTGAGACTAACGTATATCTTCCCAAGACAGTCCTAAAACAAACAGGAAGCAAGGAGAGAAATGTGAGATAAAGCAAATAAGATTGTGTGTCTGTGCCCCAGGAGAACAGGAAAGGATGGATATAAATTACAAAATTTTGTTGGCTTAATGCACAAATCTCTCCAGATAATGCAGTCATGGCACATTTCCACAAGCTAGTGGAAGGGAAAGTTTAAAAGGAGGGGGAAGGCAACTTTTGTAAAATCCCACAAGTGAGTAGTTGATCTTGCTCAATTTTAATCTGTTTCTGCAGGAACATTTTTCATAAATCCAGGCCTGGAAGTCAAACAGTGCGTGCATGGGGCCCATCTGCCAAGACTCAAAGGCCCCCATGCTCCATATCCAGGCCAAAGAAAACACACAGAAACAAAGATCACCCTAGAGGACTGCTTTCACCATCTGCCCTTTGTACTGTGGAAAATGAGCAAAATCCAGGGACCTAAACTGCATGTAGAGCTCTTCCCTAGAAAGTCCTAGGCACAGGGCAGATAATCAGACTATGTTGTTGTTGTTGTTGTTGACTGCCTTCAAGTTGAGCATGACTCATAGCAACACTATAAACAAAAGGCCTGAGGCCCCTCTACAACAATGGACATTTCTCAAAGTTCACAGAGTTTCTGGAGACATGTTATTTAGGAAGTGGATACCACTCCTGCTTCCAAAATCAGACTTTACGGAGCCACAGTTTACCTTCCAAGTCAGGGTTTTATTGTTGTCAAGTCAATTAGGACTAAAAGCAACTTTGCAAACAACAGATCTGAACCTGGCCCTTTCCTGTACTATCCTCACGATCTCTCCTATGTGTGAGTCCACTGTGACAGTCACTGTGTCAGTCCATCTTATTGAGAGTCTTTCTCTCTTTATCTGACCTTCCACCTTTCCCAGTTTGATGGGAAGGACTGCTCTTTCCTGACAACATGCCCAAAGGATGTGACACCCTTTCAACACCCTTGCCTCTAAGGAACATACTGACTATACCTCCTCCAACCCACATAGTTGTTGTTGTTGTTGTTGTTGTTATGTAGTGACAAGTCAGAACTTACCCATAGCTGACCCTGCAGTGGGTTTTCAGAGGCAGTATAATCACATGGGAGGAGACGCTCCACCTTTCTTCCATGGAGGAGCTGGTAGATTTGAACTTTTAGCCTTCAGGGTTGCAGCACAGCTTCTCACCACTACTAGGCCACCAGAGTCCCTAAGGAACACCAAAACTTTAAATACTCTTTAGATTCATAATGAATCCCATTCAAAATGGTGCCATGCAGAATGTATCAGGCTAATTGAAGTGTCAGCAGCTCATATCTACTAGCAGCAAACTGGGATAAAGATGGATAACCTCCTTGTATAAAGGTTGATACCTTTGGAAAGCCAATGGAAGGTCACTATGAATCAATGCCATAATGCTGGGTTTGGGTTTTGAATTGAAATTCAAAAGGATTTTAGGTTTGTTTGCATCCACTGGCACAGAATGTGCCAATTCCAGTCCCTGGGATCATCCATACCAGAAATCTTCCCAAATGCAAACAGCTTTGACAATTTAAGTGGTGACATACTTAAAATCAAGGCACGGTGGATCATATTTCTTCTACAGCTGAAAAGAACTTTAAGAGATGATGCAGGTCATAGCATTTGGCAAAAAATGGTATCTAAGAAAAGCCCCAGAGCTGTATACTGGTCTAACTATAATAATGGTTTCTTACATAATGAAGTTATTTGCTATGATTCTTTGCTTAGTGTGTTTCTTTCCTGGGACTAACAAGGCTGCAACGTTCCCAGACTAAAATTTTTCAACTGAAGACCTCATTACAAAGTTACATTTATAACTATTAGTTCTCTGCCCTCTCCTTGACTTCATATAAAATAGCATAATCAGACTAAGAACCAAACAGAAAAATCTTATAAAAAAATAAAAACAAAAAGATGGTTACTATAAATGAATCTTGAGTTGTGAAAGTTCTTGTCACAGGATGGGCAAGCAACAAAAAAGAGAAGAAGTCTTTTTTTCAGGAACACAGAAAATTGATTATCAAAGCATTACTTGATGCATCTTTTTTTTACTTTAGGATACTATGAAACAAGCCATCTCCTCCACTGGTAAAAATACTAACTTCTTCAAGAAATAATCACAGGAGGTATTGCTTAAGGGGTGTTGCATTTATGATAAGAGCAATGAAAGAGT
>NW_006399921.1:2269529-2274400 GCF_000299155.1 Elephantulus edwardii | reverse complement strand
AAGATAATATTTAAAGAGAAAAATCAAAATAAAATCTCTACTTGAGCAATTTCTAACCCTCTTAAATCCCACTGGAGGGTTAGCTATGCCTCTGTTCTGACTCAAAGGCATATTACAACAACAATTCAGAGAGGCAGTTAATTCAAACCAGACCACTAAGTTTCTTTATTATTAAGGGGCTTTAAGCTAGGTCAAGTTATAGGATCACCTGGGGATATTAAAATACACACTCTGATTCAGTATGTTACTGTTATTGTTATATGCTGTTGAGTGGGAACTGATTCATAGCTCATAGCTGAGGGTCTTTTTCTCTTTCTCTGACCCTCCACCTTTCCCAGTATGCTGTTCCTTTCCAAGGACTGATCCCTCCTGACAACTTGTCCAAAGTAGGTGAGACAAAGTCGCAATGTCCTTGCCTCTGAGGAGCACACTAGTTACACTTCCTCCAACTCACATAGCTGTTGTTGTTATGTAGTGACGAGTCAGAATAGACCCATAGCTGACCCTGCTGCAGACTTCAGAAGCAGTAAATTGCACAGAAGTGACCATCTTTCTCCAGTGGAGGTATTGGATTCAAACCAGGTCTCTTGGGGTTGGCAGTGCAGCTCCTTATCACTGTCACCAAAGCTCCCCCCATGACTCAGTATAGCTGAAGGGAAAAAGCAAGGGGTCAACCTGGGATTAACAGGTTCAAAATCTTCATTTGTATTGCCAGTACTCTTTAAAAAGTCAGTTCCTTTTATTTTTTAATTGAGAAGTTATGACACATTCACATAATGGTACACTATGCAGTATGCAGGAGCAATGATTCTGAAAATCACTGCCTAACGTGGGAGGGACTGGAGAGCATTATGCTAAGTGAACTAACCCAGTGCCATAAGGACAAATTCTGGGTGAGACCATTGTTACAGAAATAGGAAGATGATTAGTAAAACGTGTATGAGGATCCAAGGAGGGAAGGGTGGGAACAGAGGGGTGAGGATAGGGTGGCAGAATTTGAAGGGTGGAGGAAGGGGGTTGGTAAAGGAAATGGGAAAGATCTGGTGTAACAAACAATGTATATGCATTTTGTAAGTCAACTAGTATAAAATAAAAATTGTATTTTTTTCAAAAAGTCAATTACTACCAAGAAAAGAAACAAAACACCTCTGTGGGGCCATTGATGGCTTTGAACAGTGGGAGAGCTGTCCCTTTTGGGTTAGCAGCCCAACTCCCAGTGGACGGTCTCATCACATCTATTCAATCTGTATACTGAGCAAATTATTCTTAGTTCAAATTCTTTGTTAACTTAGTTTGCCTACACATTTAGAGCCCTAATGGGGTTTAAATGGCTAATGTGCTTAGTTACTGTCAGAAAGGTTGCAGGTTTGAAAAGCACCACAGCTGTGAAAAAGACATGAGCAATCTCATTCCATTGAACTCACAGCCTTGGAAACTCAATGAAGGATCAAGTATGAGTTGGATTGGGGAATGAGAGAAAGAAGGAGAGAGAAGCAACTGAGAAGAAATACCGACTAATTCACTTGTAAAAAATCAGTCATTAAAAACCGTACGTAGGTCCAGGGATAAGACACGAGATTGTTTTATGTAATGAAGGACCTTTCAATATTAAAAAAAATATATCCAAAATCAAAACCCCTACAAAGCACAATCCTGCTCACATGGTGACACAGGGGATCACCATGAGCCACAGTTGACTCAATGGCAACTGGTATTTCCATGCATTCATTCAAATTAATGGCATTTTGTCATATTGCATGCACATCTTCCAAATAGCAATCTGAAACAAATGCTGACCAGAATAATTTAAAAGTGATGTATGATAGGGTATTATGGTTATCACAAGAGTCCACAATTCAGGTTGCATATAGTGGAGTGTACTTGGGGCGGTGGGAGTGGTACAGGGGGATTGTATATCAAAGAAAGAATTTTTCTTTTACTTTTCAAAGAGAGGAGCGAACAGGGGCAGGGGGGCAGGGGAGAGGGCTGGGCAGGGAGAAAAGTGCAACAATGAATGAATGGAAATCCAAAATCTCTGTAAATGTTCATTAAAATTATTACAGTAAAATCTAAAAAAAAAGAATATGTTTCTTTTCAATGCTGCTCTGAGCACAAACAGATCAACAAAGTAAACAGTGCTCAAGAGTGATGGCATTCTTTCTTCTCATCTTGTTAATTCAGTGGCAACCTCTGACATTCGGAAACCCAGCAACAGTTCAGAGCATGGCATGGCCTGCTGGTTACTGCTTGTCTTTTTACTATTTCATTACCAACATGTAGCTAACATTTGAAAAACATCTTAGTAAGCCTGCTCTTATATGAATAATTCAAAGGAAACTTTATGCTCTGATATCTCAAATACCAGAGTGAGATTTATGAGAGGTTAAAGCAGGTTTCCCATGTATATAATAATAAACGATGCTATTTCACTTGAATCAGAAAAGTAAATCTGATAATATTACCCTTATTTTTTCAGAAAGAAGAACCTCTACATCCAATGAATTATGGCAAAAATAAGACAAAGAATGGAAAATAACAACAACGGGGGATTCGAATAAAAAAATGTTTATGGAATCAACTTGCCATCTGCTAATTAAATTTGTTAACTACATGGCTTTGGGCAAATTAGCTAACCTCTCAGCACTCCATCTTGTTTACCTACAAAGCAGGCATAATTATGTAAGTGTCACAGTGAAATTGCAGGGGCTACAGGAGATAATGGACAAGATCGTGCCTAGCACATTATCTGGTACAGAGGAAGCATTCTGTAAATAGCATTTCCCTACCTCATAAAAATCCAGAACTGCAGGAAATGTAAAAATATTACTCTTTACTGATGACAGGCAGTGTAGTTGTTGAGACATTCCATAGGGTTTCTGAAATTGTGAATCTTTATGAGAGTCGACTGCCTGATCTTTCTGATGGATTCAAACAAATAACCTTACATTTAACAAACCAACTTTCCACCTACACTACACCAGAAGAACTCCTGTTTTCAGCCTTGAAAGTTGGTAAAACGACCTACTGGATAGGAGTTTCATTCTTTGAATTGTATTTCTAAGGGAGCTCTGATGGCTTAGTAGTAAGGAGTTGCACTGCCCATCTAAAGGTGTGTGGCTCAAACCCACCAGCTACCCCTTGGGAGAAAGATAGGCAATCTCCTGTGATGTGATTTACAGCCTCTGAAAATCCACTGAAAGGTCAGCTATGAGACAGTTCCAACTTTGCACATAATAATTGCATTTATGGGTTCTAAATATTAAAGACTGTAATCCTGTGTTCCCCATAGTACCTTGCAGAGTCCTCGCATAAAACATGTGACGATTGTTGAGTAACATCTATGTAAAAAATTCTTCTATGTGTCAAGGCTCAGATTGTTTTTAACTAATGTTATTTTCAAATACAAATGGTCAGCCTCCCTGACCTCAGATGGACCATTAGATCAAAAAGTCCATAGGAAAAGTCCATATTCACAGCCCCTATAATTTTCAACTAAGATATTCCCATAACTGAATTCTGTCAAATATTCTTGTCCATAAGTAGGAAAAGTGAGTGCTGGTGGGATGGTTTGTAGGGACTTGTGCTGTTACACCAAAGGTGGAGCATCTCTGGTGGTTCAGATCTACCAGCAGCTTGATGGAAGAAGGATGGGCAATTTCTTCCTGTATGATTTACAGACTCTGCAAATCCACTAGAGTCACCTCCAACTTGAAGGCAATGAGTTTTGAGTTTTGATAAATAGGAAATAGGTTTGTGTTCTGAATGTATCAGGAGTTTTCAATGTGATCTGTCTTTAGCTCACAGCAGTGATTCCACTTACTGATAATAAAAAGACTAGTACTACTTTATTGCAGAATTCTGAGCAACCAACCACTTTAAGGAGTCATGGAAGCCATATTTCTATTGGCCTTTCAAGCACCCACTTCCACGGGGAAGAGCTTCCACCCTCAGCCAAACAAGCATCTTTTATTTTTCAAGTATCATCAGAACTCATACTAATGAAATTTTGTTTGAAGATCATATTCATTGACTCAATATAGATCTGAGTGAAGCCAGCATATCAGGCAACATTCTAGTTTCTGAGGGATTACGGTACTGTGAACAGAACACTTGTGCGCACACACTACCGCTCCGTTCGTGTGTACCTTCTAGCAGCAGAGGGACAAATAGTAAATAAAGATATATATATATCTATATATATATCTATATATATATATATATATATATAATCTGATTAATGGTGAGATGTGTGGAGAGGAAAAGAAAGCAAAGAAGAGGGATCTAGAGAAGCAAAAGGAATGAAAGCTCTTGTAATGAAACATTACAAAAGGCATAACCAACTTAGCACACTTCTCTAGATGAGTTATTTATGGTTGTTATTAAACCAGTAACTATTCTTTCTCTCCATAGCCTTTGCAGAAGATGGGAAACTAAGCTGAGAGAAAAGGTATAAAGCAGAGGTTAGACCAATATTAACTAATATATACTGAGCATCAATCACAAGCATGCAAATTCCATTTGTTACCATAATTCATTCTCATAGCAAATCGAAGAAGGCATTGCTGTGTCTGTTGCTAGCTGCCATCAGGTCCACTCCAGAGCAACAGGATGAAATACTGTCCACATCTGTGCCATCCTCACAATCTATGTTGTATCTAAAACAGTTACTGCAATCACTGTGTCCATCCATCTTACAGGGGGTCCTCCTCTTTTTGTTGATCTTCTATTTTATCATGCATGATGTCTTTATCCAGAAATCAAAGAACAAATTACATTGGGGAAATCTGCTGTCAGGAACCTCACCAGAGTACTGAAGAGCAATATCAGTCTGGAGACTAAAATGTGTCTGATCCAAGCCATGGTCTTCACAA
>NW_006399921.1:2232040-2269024 GCF_000299155.1 Elephantulus edwardii | reverse complement strand
TCAATATTCCTCATCAATACCACAGTTTATAGACCTTTATACTTTTTCAATCTTTCTTACTCGTTATCCATATTTCACATGTATATAAGGTGATTGAAAATATCCTAACTTGGGTCAGATAAAATGTCATCTTTTGAAGCACTTTGAAGGAGTCCTTGACAGCAGATTTTCCTATTACAATATATCAATTGATTTTTTGACTGCTGCTTTCATGAGCATGGACTTTGATCAAATAACATTATAACATTTAAACCTTCAATCTTTTATCTTTTTATTGTAATATAGCTTCTATGTCTAGTTGTTATGATTTTTGCTATCTTTCTGTTGAAGTGTAATCCATCCTGAAGGCTACAGTCTTTTTTTTTACTTTTCTCAATTATGTGTGTCCTATTCTTCTTCTTCTTATTATCATTAATTTTTATGAAAGTTTACAGAGACTTCAGATTTCCATTCATTCATTGTTGCACTTTTCTCCCTGCCTATCCTCCCCACCCCTGTTCACTCTTCTCTTTGAAAAGTATAAGGAAAATTGTTATACAAGCCTTCCCCCAAGTCCACTCCATCATGCAGCCCTCGTTTTAGACTCTTGTCGTGACAATAATACCTAATCATATATCCCTTTTAAACAGTTCTCTCCCTCATCTGTTTCACTGAAGTATACATAATTTATCTCATCTTTCTGAGTCTCCCCCCAACCCCGATGTCAGTACTGTTTTACAACAATGGCACTATGCAGTATTTGTCCTTTTATGACTGAGCTATTTCACTCTTTAAACATGGTTAGTAAATGTTTCAAGCCTTCTTTTTTTTTTTTTTTGCAAATAAAACTGACATATGCATACTGCAAGCTCTTACAAATCTTACCCCAATCCTGATACAATGTTCTTCCTTGTATAATTCAACTTCCCAAATTACTTACTCAGCAAATAGATTATGTATGGTGAAAGGATATAACTGACATATACTTTTCCTGATTTTAAGCCCTGAATTGTCCCTTTGTTTTCTTGAAACAACTGCTACTTAATCTATGTATAATGAAGTGTTCTGGAAATCTCATTCTTTGGAATGTTATCCACATTTTGTTACTCATAGTAAGTTCCTTTATATATTCAATAAAACTTAGGTAAACAGCTTTCTGCTACTCTCTGCTTTCAGCCAACATTCATCTGATATCAGAAATAATATCCTTCTTCTCACACCCTCTTCTGAATCTAGTTTGAATTTCTGACCACTCATGTTGGTGTACTATTGTTATTGTACCTTCGAATTGCGTCTGATCCATATTGACCCTATGAACAATGGTTCTGAACCCTGCCCTATCCTGAGCCAACCTCATCACCTCTGACACACTTGACCACATTGCCATATTCACTGTGTAAATCCATCTCATTTATAGTCTTCCTTTTCTGTACTGGCCCTCTACCCTTCCAAGCATGATGTCCATCTCCAATGGCTGGTCCCTCCTGGTGATATGCTCAAAGTATGTGAAAGGAGCTTCACAATTCCAATGAGCAAATTTGTTTTGTCCTTTCCAGAACAGATCTATTTGTTCTATTTGTAGTCCAGGATATGTTCAATACTCTTCTCTATCACCACAACTCAAAGGCATCAATTTTTCTTCTGTCATTCTTATTCATTGTCTAGCTCTCAGACTCACAGCAAGCAATTGAGAAGGTCATGGTCTGGATTAGATGAACTGTAGTCTACAGACTGACATCATTTCTCTTTAGTACTGTGGAGAGATCCTTGACAGAGGATGCTCCCCATGCAACTTGACTTTTGATTTCCTGATTGCTGGTGTCAAGAGTGTTGATTGTACCACTCAAATAATTTAAAAAATTATCTCCAGTAAGAAAATGTCCATATTTTATCTGATCATTTTTTCTTTAGAATGGGTACAAACATGGAGTTCTTCCAGTTGGTCAGCCAGGTACTTATCTTCCAAATTCTGTTGCTTAGGTGAATGAGCACATTGAGTGCTGCATTAATCCATTGGCATCAGGTCCTGGTGCCATTTTAGGCAATGCCTTCAATGCATTGAAAAATTTTTAACGAATGAGCAGCCCTCATTCTCATTTATATGAAACCTGAAATGGTTGAACATTGATCAATTCCCCTTGATAAAGTGTCTCTGTGTATTCCTTCCATATTCTTTTGATGCTTCCTGAATAATTTAACATTTTGCATTACAATCCTTCAGTCTTGTCATTTGAGGCTTGGATTATTTCTTTTCCTTCAGTTCTTTCAGCTTGGAAAATATCAAGTGCATTCTTTCCTTTTTATTTTCTAACTCTAGAGCCTTGCACATCTCATTTAATAGTTTGTTTTGCGTTCCTGATCTGCTCTTTGAAATAATCTGCCTGTCTCTTTACTTTATTTACTTCTCTACATTCTAAAGCAAGTTTTAGAGGCTCTTCCGGTATTAATTTTGGTCTGTCTTTTCTTTTTAATAATGTTTTGCTTTCTTCATAGATGATGTCCTTGATGTTACTCCACCAAACCTGGCGTGTTTGGTCATTAGTGTTCTGTACATCAAATCTATTCTTGAGATAGATTCTAAATTTAGGAGAGATACATTCTCCCATAAATTTATTTTCATTTTCTTCAGCACCAACTCAACTTTTCTTATAAATAACAGATGATCTGCTCTACACTTGACCCCTGGTCTCATTCTGACTCATGTTATAGAGCTTCTCTGTTATCTCTTCTCATGGATGCATTCAATTTGACTTCTGTATATCACCTAAGGGGAGACCTGAATGTGACATCACCGCTTTCTTTTAAGAAGGTGTTTGCAGTGGGAAAGTCATTGATCATGCAAAATCCTGCCAAACAACCTCCAGTCTTGTTTCTATAACCAAGGGTATATTTTCCAGCCAACAATCTTCCTTTTTTGTTCCCAACTTCTGTAATCCAGTCATCAGTTATTATTCATGCATCTTGAATGCATATTTGATAATTTCAGACTGCATATGTTGGTAGGAATCCGCAATTTTTATCTGTAACAGTTATTGTATAAATTTAAGTAATAGTCGTATTAACCGATCTTCAAGGATGTGTATGAATAGTATCCTAATACAGACAGCATTGTTAGGGATCTCTAATCACTAACTGGGTAAGCAGTTATACTGTCAACCCAAAGGTGGACGGTTTAAATACACCAGTTACCCAAAGGAAAGAGATGGGCAATTCTCTCTCATATGATTTTTAAAAATATTTATTATTATTTTATATTGGTTTACATATACTGTATGAATTTAGAGAAACAATCAAGCTTATACAAGTGTTCAGATCTTTTGATCATAGGGTCACCATAAGTAATCTATGACTCGATGGCACTTAACAACAACAATTGGTTTGCATAAAAAAATTTGTATACATTGCATCATTTTATTTATATACACTGTGTTTCACACATTCCTTCATTCACATTGTGTTTCATATGCTTATTCTATACTATTAATTTTTCCATATTAATTTTATAAAATTAATCACCATTGATCTATGCTCACGGGATCATTCTGAGTTGGTTCCAACTCCATAGCAATGAAAGATAAAGAGGTAACATTGCACTTTAGGGTAGATCTTAAAGTGTTCTTTCTGACTATGAATGTGAGACCGACCGTTCCTCTTCAATCTTATATTCCTGCACAGCAGTTCATGTGCTCGCCCAATTTAAAATGTCCCATACCAGTCCATTTCAGCTCATCAATGACTAGGATATCTATCTTGATGTGTTTCATTTTATTTTTTACAACCTCCAATTTTCCTAGATTTGTACTTTGTAGATTCCACATTTTAATTGTTAATAGATGTTTATAGCTATTTTCCTTTACAGTGATACCACATCACCAAAGAAAGGTTCTTCTTGCATAAAAACTTTATTCTCTCTATGTCACTAAGGAGGCAGCTCCTCCTTATTTTATTTCTACTGCCTTCCATCCTGGGGCTTCATCTTCCAATATAGTGCCAGACAATGTTTCTGTGCTAGTCATAGGATTTCCAATGTTCCATAAAAATTACAGCCTTAGAAAACTTACAGGCAGGTTTATTCTGTCCATAGGTTTTATGAGCTCACTAGAAGTAAGAATTGATACAACAGTGGTGGAAATGGGTTTACATGAAAATTGAATGGGATAGCATGTGTGTTAAGAACTTCTACAATATTCTACAATGATATGATTACTTATGAACCATTGTATGACAGCTGTAACAGAACCACACACAACTGACCCTTAATAAATTCTTTCTTTTTGTGATGCTGAAGCACAGCTGAAGTAAAAGCAGAGGTAGGTGGGTCATCCAGGAACAAGGTAAGCATGTTCATTTGGGCTTACCTGCTAATGCATAGTACTTCCGTCCCTTACTAGGTACTCTGTGCTTACTAGGGAGTGTCCATTTGAAAAGATGCATTGATTCCATATGAAGGTGTTGTGAGGTCAGGAAAGAGACAGATGCCAACCACATTTAGAAGCAGAATCTTTGATGTGGTGAAAAATGTGATCCTGTTGACTACAAGTTAGTAAGAAAACACAAGTAAGCCCATGCTTACTGCCATGCTTAGTGAGTTATCTGATCCTGGCTATGAGCTTGCCCGCTTTGTACACTCGGTTCTGATTGTCTTTGCTCTCTGACATTGACAGCCTTCACACATACTATTTCCTCTCCAACAATCTCCCTCCACTGCCATGCCTCACCTGGAAACATCTAGTCATCATTTGGATCTCACCTCAGACTGTCTTCTCCATGGAAGTTTTCTCTGTCCTGTTGTTCGTAGGTGTCATACAGTCCACAACAACTCATAGAGACCCTGTGAACAGACCTGAACCTGGCCCAATCCTGCACCATCCTCTCCATTTCTTTCATTCCCAAACCCACTTGCAGCAGTGACAGTGTCAGTCCACCTGTTTGAAGGTCTTCCTCGCTTTCTTTGGCCCTCTACTTTTCCCAGGCTGAGGTCTCTCTCCAAGGATTGGGTCCTACTGAGAATATTCCCAAAGTAATGGAAATAAAGTTTCACCATCTTGACCTCTAAGGAGCACTCTGGCAGTGTTTCCTCAAGACAGATTTGTTCTGCCCTTATTTTCCACACACCTTATTTGTCTCTGGGAATATTACTGTCATAATATTTAGAAGACCCTTGAGGAAATGGCTTGACACAATGACTGGGGTAATGAGGGTAGGTGTGTCAGAGACAATAAGGTTGGCTCAGCACAGAGCAGGGTTCAGAGGTATTGTTCATAGGGTCCCTATCAGTCACAAATGACTCGATGGCACGTAACAACAAAAACAATATTTGTTTGTTCAAGACCCTACCACCAAAATAAAAGTTCTTTGAAGACAGATAATGTGTCACTTTATTGTATAACTAACTACCTGTGACCAATGTAGAATCACAAAGAAAACAAATGAAATAAAATTCATTGCTGTCAAGTCAATGCTGACTCACAGCAACTTCATAGGACAGAAGAGAACTGGCCCAGACACATCTTTCTCTTGCAGAGCAGCTGGTAGGTTTGAACTATCAACCTTCCCTTTAGCAACCAACCATTTAACAACTGCCCTACTGGGTTTTTTTTACAAAGGAGTCCCTCAGTAGCTGTGTATTAAGGGAATGGACATGGATTAAAAACAGAGAAGACTAGTGGCATGAATCTACCTTTTTCCAAGGTTCTATGATGCTTAAGCTGATTAACATACATTCTTGGCCTGAGGCTGTAGTAGCATCCTATCTTCTTCAAACTGGAATATGGTAGAGATTATGGATAAAGCTATACTCTTCAAATTTCAAAGCCATAGTCTAGGAAGCTTAGCAATAGAAAGAAACTTTAATTTAAATTTGGTTTTTATAATTCAAGACTATTTAGAAAGGTTCAATAAAAAACATTTAACTTGCACAAAATCCCTTTTCTCTAAACTTTTTACAAATGTACTCTAGTTCAAAAGAAATACAATACCTTATGCTCTCCCTTCATTTGCTCATGAATCATTAATATGTTGGTTTGAATAAGGTTCTTGAGGTTAAAAAAATCACTCTTCCATTGAAGTCATAAAAAGTATCTCTTCCCATTAAATATGGAGGTCATATTTTACACACAAGAAACCTAAATATTCCAAAATTGTGTTGTACCCAAATTTTTTGCTTTATAAAGCACCAATTTTGAATAAATAAATTTTCCTATTATTTACCTATATTCTCAGAATATAACTCAGGCCATTTAAGACCACCTAACAAGTCAGATATTAAAACTTTTAGAAATTCTTCAGCAAATTACTACAGAGCTCCCAATGTTTTGGTCATCTTTAGCAACAAAGAGCTGTAGAGTAGAGAAAGGGGGAAAAATAACTAGAACTATCTATGCAGCTAACGCCCAATACATGACCTGAGTTTCACATTCCACCCAAAAGACGTTTCCCATCATAAGTGATGTTAAGAGTTTGAATACACAGACTTTAAAACAAGGCTGTTAATAGACAAAGAGCTATCACTCTACAGGAGTTAGCAAACTGGCTGTCAGCCAGCCTTATATTTAAATCCTCCTGGAAGAATAAAATATGGTAGTTAATTGATTTATTTGAGGACAAAAAAATATTTGAATCCTCCTGGAAGAATAAAATATGATAGTTAATTGGTTTATTTGAGGACAGTAAAATATTTTAAACAAAACTACAACCCAGGCCAGTCAAATGCTATAGGAAGGCTATTTTCCTAGGCAGCCATGGTGACACTGGTAGACAGATGGAAGGAGATTCTCACCACTGAAACAATTGGCAGCATCAGGATGGATAGTGAAGATATTGAGATTGTTCACAGCTATAGTTTGCTTGGCTCCACAGTCAACACTCTTGGCACTAGTGGCCAGGAAATTAAAAGACGCATTGCCATGGGAAAGTCTGCTGTTAGGGACCTCTCCAAAGTACTGAAGAGCAATGGTGTCTCTCTGGAGACTAAGGTGCATCTGATACAGGCCATGGTCTTTGCTATCATTTGTTATGCATCAGAGAGTTGGACAGTGACTAAGGAGGATAGCAGGAAAATTGATGCCTTTGAGCTGTGGTGCTGGAGAAGAATGTTGAGAGGGTACCATGGACTGCTAGGAAAACACATAGATTCATCCTGGAAAGGGTTAAACAGGGCAGCTTCTTGGAAGCAAGAATTCTGAGGCTACATCTAACATACTTTGGACATGTTATAAGGAGGGACAGGTCCTTGGAGAGGGACATCATGCTTGGGAGGGTGGAGGTACAGCACAGGAGGGGAAGGCCCTCTATTGATTCAGTTTCTGGGGTAATTGGGATGGGAGTGTCAGAGACAGTGTGATTGGCACAGGACAGAGCAGAGTTTAGGGCTGTTGTACATAGGGTCGCTGTAAGTCACAAACATTTCAATGGCACATAACAACAAAAAGAAGTAATGATGTATTCTCCCCTAGGAATTCTTTTTTATTTTTCTGCCTCCTTTCCATTTACTAATAAGGCAGGAATATATACCACAACTCCTTAAAACGGATCCAATCTTTTGGGTACTTGTTATGAAAAAAAAACCCTCTTATGGAGATAAGAGATCTAAACTATGTCTTGGTTTTGTTGTTATTGTTGTTGCTGTGTGCCTTTGAGTTAGAATCAAGCCGTAGCTGACCCTCTGGCAGGTTTTCAGAAGCAGTATTCTAGCTATATTGATCTATTTTTTATAGACATAATCTTTAAAAGATTGCAGTGGTCATTTCAGCTCAGATTATACAGACATGCTATGCCTTTCCTCCTGCCATAAAGCAGCAACTATCAGTTGAGTCACATCTAGAATTCATGTATATACACACGTAAACATGCACACAACCCTAAAATGTGGCTACAGTTTGCCTAATTAAGGAACTACACACAAACTTTACTAAATTCACCTGAGAAGAATAAAGTATCCAAGTGGTAGCTATAGTGAAGGAAATTGAAGAAGGAAATGTGACCTGAAAGCTTGACCATTAAACTGAAGGTGTAAAAAGAAAGATAAAACCAGAGGGAAATCCAGGTTGCAGAGAATAGAGAAAAGGATTTAGAAAGTAGCTGGAGAAGGTGGAGAGGATAAAAGGCACATGGTACCCTTAGAATAAAATCTACCAGTTGCTCTAAAGGAGAAAAGATAGGCAATCTTGTCTCATGTGATTTACAGCCTCTAAAAACTCACTGGAGGGTCAGCTATGAGTCATTTACGACTTGATGGCAATGAATAACCAAGACATGTGCTAGTTCTGGTGTCAAAGTCTGTAGCATGTTGTGCTACTAACAAGAAAGCTGAGCAGCGTTCAAATCCACTGGCTCTTCAAGAGAACAAAGGGACGTCTCCTCCTGTGGTGATGCTCAGCCTTGGAGACCTGAGAGGGGCACTAGGAATCAGAACTGATTGAGTTTGAGAGCTGGAGTCCAGACATAAGGTAGGACTTTCCTCTGATCAAAGACCTGGGATTCCCTGAAGAAGGAATTGTTCTTAGAACTTGCTCATTGACTCCTCACCTAGGGGAGACGCTTTTAATGGTCATATCTTATTACTAAAATCTGGGACAAATGGCATGGTCCCTGCATATTCCCAACTGGAAGAGCTCCTAACCCCATTTCACGCTCACACTTGCCACTACTCTCATAGAAACCATTTTTTTTGTTGTTGTTGTTTACCTATTGAACATATCAGTGTCTAAACTGCATTAAGTCCAAGGCCAGCTATCAAGTCTAAGCATCACAGACAGAATGTAAAGTCAAGCCAAGCATTTGTAGATGGCCTGAGATCCAACCAGTATGAAGCCAACCGGAAACAAGTAATGAGAATATATTTATAATGAGTGTTTAAGCTGGATTCAGGAAATTATGAGTGCAGGAGGCAGTGGGCATGACAGGTTTGCTCGTTGTTGCTATTAGGTTGCTACGAGCCAATTCCAACTCGTAGACATCCCAGGTACAACAGAACAACCTGCTGCCTGGTCCTCTGCCGTCCTCACACCTGTTGCTACATTTGAGCCCATAGTTGCAGTGTGAAATGGAATAATGTTTCTCCAACTCAAGAAATATCATTAGTTCTGAAAGACATGATTTTTTTACTCATTTTTACCACTTTTAATGCTCTAATTGTTCCTAGTTTCATTTGTTTTGTTTGGTTTATTTTTTTTTTAAATCAAACGTAGCCTAAGAAGATGCTCCAGAGCACGTGTACCCCTAATGAGTCATGGATTCCCTACCCCTTGGGTTCTTTTCCTCTTTTTGTCCCTCTGGCCTCATCTGCAAAGTTAAGGCTGCTTCCAACCTCTAACATCCATCCTAACTCTAACAAGCCGTGCATTTCTGAATATACGCTGAGGAATTTTATCTATTTCACATATGCCTCAAATGAGAAAACTATGCTGGAAAAAAACCAAAACAAAACAAGGTCCTGTCAGCACAATGTGTGGGTACCGGGAAAACCACCATTTAGAGTATGTGGAACCTAAAAATAGAAAGCAAATTCTGATAAACAGCTTAAGGTCATGGGACAAAGTTGAGAAAGAGCATCAAAGCATTCCATAGAAACAGACCTGATACATGATGGAAAAACAAATGAAAAGAAAGGAAAAGATGTTAGAGTGGCTGTATAGCAAAACACTGCCAATTACTACTCAGTTTTCAGCTCAAAGCCTAAGTTTTCACTTAAATGGCTTCAAAATATTATTGGCCCCATAATACGTACCAGATCATGTTCCTGGTTATCCCTCTCACCCCAAAAGTGAAATGCTGCATTAGCTCAGAATGTGTGATTTGCATCTTGAAGACATTTTGAGTCATCCAATGATTAGGTGAGATTTAGGAAGACACAAACCTTTCTAATTCTTTCCAGTCTACGTTAAAAAATACAATTTCAGAGATCACCAGAACTTTCATAAATATCTAGCAGTATCTAAAATTCTTCATTATTTGTTTCCGAGTTTTGGAAGTGAATGGAAAGTCCTTCTCACTCCAGTTACATGAGTGAAAATTCTAGGTTCCCAAGGCTTAAGTGACTTGAGTCTGACCACAAAGGGTCAATCTGGGTTCTAGGTTTAGGAGAACCTAAGTAAGACTCTACCGCCTAGCCTGGCTCCTGTTTGGAGAAAAATGCTAGGCCACAAGGCTCCCACAGGCAGCCTTTGGCAGAAATCTGCTTCTGTTGGAGGTGAATGTATTGAACTCCACTTGCTAAGAATAGTTCAGAGCACCTTGGCAAGAGTGCTGGTTTCAGAAGAAATCTCCACTTTAAGAGTATGTTTTCTTCTCCAGGACCCATACTGTTGCTATGCACCCAGGGTAATGCATCAGTGATTATTCGATATATGGAAACATATTGAAAGTATTATATATGTCAGAGATGTCTTCTCTTCTATTCACATTAAAAGCTTTCAGCTTTGCCAAAACCTTCTCATTCCCAAATGAGGTGCATTGCAATCAACAAGATGATGAATTGAACTTAAATAATCCTCAAAGGAAGGAGGAGAACTTACCAAAAAAAAAATTAAAAAATGCAGGCAGTCTCAGAAGAAAAGATCTGTTTCTTTGTTGATATTGTGCTTTTTAAAGGCCTTAAGCCTGCAAAGTACAATTTCTAATTTGTGTCATTTTTTTCTAGCTGCCTTTTTTTCTGAAAAAAAGATCAGAGGTTCAAAATGACAGAAGAGTTTTTGTGTGTGTATGTATATGTCTGTACAAACAAATCTGAGCATTTCCAACACTGCTGTTGCTGTGTACCAGAACTGACTCATAACTGACCCTCCAGTGGGTTTTCAGAGGCAGTAAATTGCACAAGAGGAGACTACCGATCTTTCTCTTGCAAAATAAAGGAGACTACCGATCTTTCTCCTGCAAAACAGCTGGTGGATTCAAACCGTGTGCCTTTGAGTTACCAGCACAACTTCTTACCACTATATCATCAGAGCTCCCTTGATTGTAGGATTTACTGTCTGCTGAAACAGTTCTAATTATACTGAAAGTTCTGAATTCTAAGGTTTTTGCAAACTTGGACTTGTGGTTTCAGAGTGTTAAATGTTTAAAGTACAAATAAATTTTCTGCTTTATAGAAGACTTTTCTTCAACAAATATTTTATGTTTATAAATTTTCACAGAATTCTGAATGTTTCAGACATAACATATAGGATACCAATGCAGCTGTGAACAAGACAGATGCAGTTCTGGCCTCTAAGAGTTTATATTCTCATTGGAGAAGTCTTAACATCATGTTTTCAAAACTGGTTGTCACCTATGCATCAATGAGACCTACAGTGTATATCAATACCCTCAGTAGCCCTAGTGGAGTAGTCTGTAGGTAGTTGAGTTGCTAAGCCAAGGTAACACCTCACAGCTAGTTCAAATCCACCAGCAGCTCTGTGGGAGAAAGATGATCAGTCTCCTCTGATGTGATTTACAGTCTCACAAAACTAATACAGGGCCAGTTTCAAGTTGGTTCAGACTAAATGGCAATTGAAAGAGACTTTGAGACAGAGCAAGTAACCTGTTCAATAAGTTGTAACAAATACCGCTGGGAACACTTACAAGAGCCGAATATACACATGACAGCTCTATTGCCTAATAAAATTCACACACGCACACAAACTGTGTCAGTCCACTTCTCACTCATCCAAAGTTGACCACCAATATAAAGGGCTCAGTAATTACCAATGATGTACTGATTCCCATTCGGTCTTTAGCTTGCTTGCTCTCACTCTGACATTTACTAGTAAAGATCATTCCTCCAAACATCTAACGCTGTGCTTCCATGGAGTTGATCTGCAATAAATCTTATGCATAAACAACAACAGATAAAACAGACAACTGAGTCATGGTGGAGATGCAATGTTGACATAGTATTCATTTCCTAAAACTGTCTTTTAAATTGGTTAGAACAGTGAGCACTAAAGAATTACATATGCATTGCATAATATTGTACATGTGATCTGTTGTTTCTCTGAATATTGCGATTCCTCTTATTTGATGCTAACCAATAAGGATCTCTCAAATTTTTAATGTCCACCTCAATGGCTTCCTGTTGGAGACTCCAAAAAAGCTCAACTGAGCATTTAAGTATGTGCTTGGTTTCCTTGATGACCCTCCAGAGTTGGCTAGAACACAGAAGGGAGATGACATTGATAAATCATTTTTGCTGTCATGTGTTGTAAGGGGGTTACCAATTGAACACACAGAATGATGGAAAAGCAAAATTGATTCCCAGCTCAGTTTCAGGGCACCACTGAACTGGAAATGTTTGTCAAGTCTCCCTCTAGTTCCAGAATGTCTTCCTGTCTTGAATTTTTCTGGTTCCCAATATGTAATTTCCCTTTTCATATTCTCACTAACATTTGGGTCATAATGTCCATTTACATAATCATTATGCTAGAGCTCTGTTGGCAAAGTGCAATTACTTGTTGGGCTGCTAGGTGTTAGGTCAGAGGTTTGACTCCACCTTCTGCTCCAGCTCTTCACAGGAGAAAAATGGGCAGTCTCCTCTTTAGAAGATTTATAGCTAGGAAACTCAATGGAGGGTTGCCAGAGTTGAAACTGCTTCTATAGCAGTAGGTTTGGGCAGCCATCAGTAAGGACCTGCTGGGATTGGTTTCCTGGGAATAGTCTCACTCTTTCCTTCTCACTTTTCTCACCTGCTCAAACAGAGGAAGAAAATTCATGGCAAGATGATATCCAGTCTTCAATATGTCTTTGAACTTGGCCATAGCAATCTCAAGTCTCTCGTTGCTAGCTGCTGTTGAGTTGTCCCCCAAACTCATGGTCACCCCACCCATAACAAGACAAAACACTGCCTAGCTGTGCCTGAGACTTGTCACAGTGACACTTAAGCATCCACTGACAGAAGAGTGGTGGTTGCACCTGGAGTGCACTGACCAGGAGTCTAACTTAGCGTCCACTATAGGGGTTTCAGCCAGCGTATTGGTTGAATGAGTCGGTCTCTTCCTTCATCTGTGTTCACAATCTCTATTTCTAAAAGGATTTCCAGTACTCTTAACCAGGGAGACAATTTCAACCTCACCTCCTTCCTTAGGAATAATTAGTAACTAGTTTTCTGCTTCTGAAGCACTTTCTGCTATCTTTATGAGCTATCATTCTGTCTCTCTCTGATTTCTGAGCCTAGAAATCTCCTCTTACTCATTTTCATGCCTTCTGTGCCCAATACACGTGACTGACATTAAAACATGTTAGAACATCATTGCAGTCTACCTTGCTATTCTATTAAAAACAAAAACCAAAAAATCCAAAACAAATAAATAAAACTGTGCCTGGTGTGAAGTAATAATTCCCTGTGACCAGGCTATGAGTGTATCACACAATGAAAGTCCTCTCCAAATGACAGGAACACAGAGAAACTCTAGACATTTGGGTGACTTGACAACTAAATGGGCTGTGTAGACATGCTCTGTAGAGTTGCAGTGGAGGAAAAACCTGAAGATCCACTTCTGAAAGGTTAGCCATTGAAACTCTGGTGGATCACATTTCTGCACTTACAAGTATAGGATTACTATTAATTTAAATTAACCCAATCGCAAGTGATTATTTCAATCTTTTTTTTTGGGGGGGGTAAGGGTAATCCATAACTGTGGTTCTTCACCTTTTAATAAAGTCACAAGCCATATGAAATGTGACTAGTGAGCACTTGAAATGTGGCCAATCTAAACAAGTATATGCTGGGCATATAAAAATTTATAGTCTCATAACTCAACAGAGAAAAGGCACTACAATTAAATAATGGCCAAAAGCCTTGAATAGACATTTCACTAAAGAAGATAGATGCAGAGCAAATAAACACATAAAAAGATGTTAAAAATTACTTGTTATTAAAGAAATATGAATAAAATCCAGAGTGAAATAATATTTCATCTCCAAGCAAAGGCAGGAAGCTTGATTTCACCAGTTGCTCGATGGGAGGGAAATAGAGAGTGTCCTCCAGTGCTAATTTACAAGCTCTGAAAACACATTGGAGGGTTAGCTATGAGTCAATTCCAACTCAACAGCAATGAGTAAGCTTGAAGATTGCTATCATCAGAAAAAACAAAACAGACCAAGTGCTGGCAAGGCTGTAGAAAAATTGAAACCTCCATTCCTTGTTGGTGGGGATGTAAAATGAATGGTACAGCTGCCATGGAAAACAGTTCGGCAGTTTCTCAAAAGGTTAAACAGAGAATGGTCATATGACACGGCAACCCTACTCCTAGGAATATACTCAAAATAACCAAAAACAGGGACTCAAACAGATATTTATGTTCCAGTGTTCACTGCAACGTTAGTCACAAGACAAAAGATGGAAACAACGGAAATGTACCTCTGCAGACAGATTGATAAACAAATTGTGGTCTATACACATGATGAGCTATTACTTGACCGTAGAGAAAAACGTAGTTCTGATGCACGCTGCCACGTGGAGAACACTGAAAACATCAGGTTGGGTGAATCAAGTCAGACACAGCAGAACAAATATTTTATAATTCCACTTAGATGAAATATCAAGAACAAAAATTTTGTAGGAATTACCAGTGGTTATAGGGCACGGATGAGAGAGAGAGAGAGATACAATTGTTGCTTAAGAGATACTGAGCTTCTGTGTGGAGTAAGAAAAATACTAGAAACAAATAGTCTCACAGAGTCACTATGAGTCCTATTTGACTTGATGACACCTAACAATAAAAACAATATAACACCAGTATGAAAAAGTTTGTAAAATGTATCATTAGTAATTTTAGAATTTATTATAAAGGATCTCTGGCAGCCTAATGGTAAGGAGTTGTGCTGCCAATCCAAAGGCAGGCAATTTGAATCCACCAGCTGCTCTGTGGGAGAAAGACCCTCTGATACCTGCTGGTGGGTCAGCTATGAATCAGTTCTCACTAAACAGCACATAAAAATGACAGCAAATTGATTTCTTGTTGAAATGATAATATTTTGAATATGCATATACGAATTTGACCTACTGATTTTTACTTTGTTAACATAGTTACTAGAAAAGTGTGTATTATCTAAACTGCATGTGTGATGTGCA
This sequence comes from Elephantulus edwardii, assembly GCF_000299155.1. Taxonomy (NCBI): domain Eukaryota; kingdom Metazoa; phylum Chordata; class Mammalia; order Macroscelidea; family Macroscelididae; genus Elephantulus; species Elephantulus edwardii. The sequence goes on along the minus strand of NW_006399921.1, from coordinate 2,253,999 downwards.
TTTCACTTCTATTGCATAACTGTTCTATAACCAATAGCATAGCTGAAAAGCAAGTAAACATGGTTTATGCTGTAAAGCAGGTCTGTCTTTCTCAAAACTCATGTCCATAGAGTCTATGATCAACCAATTAAGTATGGGAAGTGAAATTCACCAGAGTAAAAAGTAAAACTTATAACCAAATCTAGGTAGAAATAGAAGTGGTATAGTGGCAAGAAGCTGGACTATGGTCCAAAGACATGCAGTTCGAGGCCACCAGCTGCTCCGCGGGAGAAGGTTAAGCAATCTTCTCCTATGTGTTTAAACTGCCTCTTTAAAATCTAACAAAGAGTCAGCTATGGATTGTTTCCAACAACAGGGAGTGACGGATAATGAAACAGAAAGGATAGTCTAAAACCATAATTTTTTTACTCTGAGAAAGAATTGAGTGCATATTTATGTACTCAATTACCTGTGCTGTGAACTACAAATTAAAGAAGCATGCTCAGACATGATGTCCTCCCAGTTCACCTCTATCATCCTTGGGACCCTGCCGAATGCCCACTCAGGCATTCCTCCAGTCAGCTTGTACTCAGGGAACGTTAAACCATATAGAACTTGGTAATAGGAGGCAGACAGCCATTTTGCTGAAGTGGTTGGTCACTGAAGGTCATTTTATCAGATGCAAATATTGCATATCCTGTATTGGTAGAATGAATGGTAGCTGCTGTTCCTTTCAGTTGGACAGGTACAATTTCTTATGTTCCCTGTACAGGTACAGGAGAAATCCCAGGAGAGCATTAGTACTTACCAACTAGAAATCAATTACCTTTATTCCCCCTTCACCTTCTGAGATGGAGAGGAAAAGTCACCAAGGAGTGTTTATTCACTAATGACGAAAGAGCACTTCAAAAATGAAAATGGCTCTGCACCACGGGGCATTATCCTGATTGCAGAAAATAGAGACTACCAAGGAAGAGCACTGTATCAAACACCTTCTGCTGTTGGCTCCACACGCACGAACTGCTCAAATTCCTTCATTTCTTCCATGACACTAAGTTGTCTTCATGACCATAGCCAAGAACACATTCTTTGTTGGGTTAGATAAGCTTCTAAAAAAAGCACTTTGTCATGGAAATGCTAAATGACCCTTGAATATAATGTTTTGATGAGCTATTATATCAGTGTAGCTTTTTTGGTTGTTGTTGCTCATTATAATTAAAGATTAAAATAATTTCTGTGGCTTTCAAACACTAGAACATCAGTTTTAAGCTTTGGGTATTTTTTTCCATATTGAAAACTATGACAAAAGTTCGTGGTTAAAGAAGTTTCACCATAGACATAGAAATTAATTCTCTCCTCCTTATTGAGATTTAAGGAAAAAAGAGGAGGCTCATTCAAAATAGAATTGAATTCAATTTTTCTGTCTTGACTAGCAAGGCTTAATAAATGCATACAAAGTAAAAGAATCTAACAAATAAATTGAAGAATATTTGAAGGGAGCCTAATGATGTATTTCCCTTTTCTTACGATGGTCTTGGTGGTTGTTGGTAGGTAGCATCGAGTCAGAACCGACTCATAAGTGACCTGGCAGAGGGTTTTCAGAGTCTGTAAATTGCACAGGAGACTGCGCATCCTTCTCCTGCAGAGAATGTGGTGGATTTGAACCTTGTGTCTTTGGGTTGGCAGCACAGCTCCTTACACTAGACCACCAGAGCTCCCTGAAATAGAGAACTTTATAACTGAAAGGTCCCCAGAGATAATAGATGATACCTTTCTAAGACTGTTGCTGCTATTATGTGCCATCAAGTCAGAACAGACTCTTAGTGGATCCTCCAGTGAATTTTCAGAGGCTATAAATCACACAGAAGACTGTCCATCTTTCTGCCCTGGAGCAGCTGGTCGATTTGAACCACACACATTTGGGTTGGAAGTGTAGTTCTTTACCCCCTATCTCAGCTGAAAGTGCATTTCCTTACCTACTAGGTCACTAGAGATCCCTTTCCCAAGACTGTTGTTGTGTACTATCAAGTCAAAACTTACCCAGTAGGTTTTCAGAGGCAGTAAATTGCACTGGAGGAGATTGGCCATCCTTCTCCAATGGAGCAGCTGGTAGATTCGAATCATATACCTTTGCATTGGAAGCACAGTTCTTTGTCACTAAGCCACCAGTGCTCCCTAAGATTAGAGAAGTTAAAAATGCCTGTCAACAGATCTGAACCCTGTCCTATCCTGTGCCATCCTCATTTCAAAGATTTTTGAACCCATTGCTGCAGTCACTGTATCAATCCATCTGCTTGAACGTCTTCCTTTCTTTCAAATGTCGTCAATCATCCTATGAATTATGTCCCTTTCCAAGGAAAATTTCTCCTACAATATACCCAAAGCATGTGAGATGAAGCTTTGTTATCTTTGCCTACAAGGAGCATTCTGGCTGTGCTTTTTCCAATACATATCTGCTCGTTTTGCCAGCCATTGGATCAACACTCTTGGTACTAGCAGACACAAAATCAGGAGATGTATTGCTTTGGGAAGGTTTGCAGTCAGGGACCTCTCTAAATAACTGAAGAGCAATTTTGGAGACTAAAGTACACCTCAATCAAGTCATGCTCTTTCCAATCATTTGTTATGCATCTGAAAGCTGGACAGTAAAGGTGACAGGAGGAGAACAGAGGCCTTTAGCTATGGTGCTGGAGAAGAGTACTGAATATCCCATGAGCTGCCAAAAGAACAAACAGGTTCTATAGAGATGGATTCAAATCTAAACAGGACTCAAATTCAGACTTCTGTCTGTGAGTCCTGACTTTTTGCAAAAGAGTGCGCTACTTCCGACCAACTGCCAGGAAGAGACAACTGTCCTAAATGAGCCTGGGAAAAGGAAAAAACCTGAGATGGACATGGTTCCAGGTAAGAAAAACAGCCATAATTATGGAAGAAAAATACCGTAGATATGGAAGCCAATAGAACTTTCTCCTGAGCATTAGTTTTGTAGTTTATAAGGGATTGATGCCAAGAATATAATTTGCCACATGGAAAGAAGAAGAGTTTATTTTCAAAGATCCTTTCAAACCAGAGTAACTACCATTATTCCAAAGACATCCATAGCTACCATTTATTGCTTGTTGTTGTTAGGTGCCATCGAGTATAGTACAACTCATAATGACTCTATGAACAAAAAATCTGAACCTTGTTCTGTCCTGCACCATCCTCATACTTCTTGACATGCAAGAGCCCATTGCAGCAGTTACCATGTCAATCCACCTGGTTGAGGGTCTTCCTTCTCCTTCGCCGACCCTCCACCCTTCCCAGCATCATGTCCTTCTCCAAAGAATAGCCCCTCCTAGCAACATGCCCAAAGTATGTGAGACAAAGTCTCATCATTCCTGCCTCCAGTGAGCACTCTGGCTACACCCTCTCCCAGGTTATCTGTTCATTATATTGGCCATCCATGGGATGTTCAGTTAGAATTTTCACTTATCTCTCTAAGGTTATCTAGTCTTTTTAAAATTATAAATACTTAAGTAGGAAAGGAGTCTTTCCATGATACTGTCATGGTATAGATTTCTAAGCATGGGATGATCTCCCTCTGGGGCCTCTCTATGGAGTCAACAGCTATGAAGTTCATGGAGGTAGTCAGACCATCAACCAAAGAACCAAGACCAAATGTCCTGAAACCTGTGGTACCATAGTCCATAGTGGCTCAAACTCACTAGTCATTAAAAAATAGATGAACAATATCCTCCTGTGCAATTTGCAGCCTTTGAAGCCTGCTAGAGAGTCTGTTATGAGTCAGTTCTAACCAGTGGCAGTGAGTTTGAGTTTTTAGGGTTTATCCCAGGAGTCAGGCTGTTGAAGGTAGTACAAGGTCCACTAGCCATTATGTTGTTATGTGTCATTCATTCAGAACAAACTCATAGCCATCCCTCCAATGGGTTTTCAGAGGCAGTAAATCACAGGGGAGAAGGCTGCCCATCCTTCTCCTGCCAAGCATCTGGCAGATTTGAACCACGTGCCTTCAAGTTGGCAGTGCAGTTTCTTATCACAAAGTCATCAGAGTCTTTTATTCTCTTTCTAGCATAATGTTGTTAGTTATATATAGTTAGTTACTATTGTTTTAACTCCATAGTAACATGCAAAATGCTATCTAGTCATACACCATTCCTTTTCAGTTGCAGCCAGTATTAAATAGTGACCCACAGTTTCTTCCTAGTCCATCTTAGTCTGGAGGCTCTGCTGAAACCCATTCAGCATCACTAAACCACAAAAACCTCTACTGACAGACAGGTGGTAGATGCATATGAAGTGCATTGGCTGGGAATTAAACTCAGGTCTCTGGCATGGAAGGTGGGAATTCTACCACTGAATAACCACTGTCTACTAACACCATGTTGTTGAACTGTGTAAAAGAGATAGAAACCTTATCCCATTCTGCACCATCATCACAATCTCTGACATGATCAAGTTCAACGTTATACTTACTGCATGAAATCACCTCGTTGAGGGTCTTCCTCCAACATTGTATATCATGGTTCTAATTTCTGCCTCTCAGTAATGGGTAACCTTGGTAAGATACTATGGCCCGGACCTTGAGGTGGGCATGCAATACAACCCAAATCTGTACTCCACAACCCTGAACCCCCTTTTTGTAGGGGATACATGAGCTTCAGGACCTCATCTAAACAGCTAATGAGCCAACATTTCTTCATCTCTGAGCTGAAATTCCTCAACCCTCTTGACTTTACTGTGGAAATGAAATCAAATCGCTTGCATTTTTTAAAAAATCCTCAAAACTTCAAACGTCATTGAAATATGACTTGCCTACCCACTAAACAAAGGTCATCAGTTACTGGGACAAAAAAAAAAAATACCAGATATTTTTCGTATTTGTTCACTTTTTCGGTCCATGTATTATTGTCAGATTTCTAAGGAAAAAAAAAAGTAAATCATTCTCCCAGGGAAGATGCAATGTGTATTCACTAGTTAATCAAGCAAAATCATACCCTGAAAAGACTAACTTGACAGCGTTGTAGGAAGGAGGGGAGAGAGGTTTCTGTTGAAGCGGTTTGATTTCATATCTCGCTGTCACTCATTGTAAACGCAGTTGCAGCGACTGACACACGAATGCCCCCTTGTTGAAAATCCCATAATGATGGAGAGAATGGGACTTCACTGATCGCCTCCCTGCCCAAGAAGAGTTTGCCATCATTTTATTTAGAGAGAAAAAAGCCGACCACATACTGCTCAATATGGTGAAGAGTCCCGGTGCAGTCAAGGAGTTATTTTCAAACACATTCTTTCCTTGCTCTTCCCTCCCCATGAGGCCTGCTGTAATTCTTGGCCTTTTGCAACCCATGGCTGCAGCTCCCATCTTACAGCGCAGATTTCCAAACAAAGTCCCCTTGCTGTGCGCACTCAGCCGCCCTCCAGCGCAGGCACGCCTGTTGGGGCGCCTGGTGGAATTTATTTCTCACATCTTGAACGCATTGCTCACTCCCGCCCGCCCCCCCCCCCTCTGGTCCCCACTCTTCCCCGCCCCCGCCGCTCCATTCCTAAATCCTGCAGCCCTGACAGAAATAAATTAGCTAGAGGTACAGGTCACACCTTGGAGAGCAGTAAACGTTCTGTGGGAAATCAATAGAGAAGATGGGATTCTCAAACAGCTGAAGCAGAAGGAATGATGCATTGATGGCTATACAGAAACCAAACAAAGAAGCCTGAGAACAGCCTTCCAGGGAGGGGCTGGGCCATGCATGCTGGGGTCGTTTATGCAACACCTGAAAGCAACATAGCGCCACAGGAGGGCGACCCCCCAGACACCTGCGCTTCTGGAGAGCTTCCTCAGAAGGCCAAATGTTACTGTGCAGGCATACTGGAAAATTTAAAAACTGTGTCCAGAATGCAGATGTTAATGCTGGCCCCCTAAGGAAGCCCCTTTGAGAGTCCTAGGCAGGAAGTGTGCGCTTTGTATCTGCTGCTTCTCTATGGACTTTGACCAGAGCCCCTGGGTGATGCAAATGGCTAATACAGTTGGTTGCTAATGGAAAAGTTAGGTGTTCAAGTCCACCCAGCAGAGTGTCTGAAGACAAATCTGGCTATCTTTTAAAACACAGACACACAGGTCTCACATATTCTCAGCCACTGAAAATTATGAAGTGGACAAAAACACCCCACCACAAAAGATATGTGAAAATTTAATTCAATAGCAAATTCAGTTGCTTGACATATTCTTCTTTATATCAATAGCTGCAGAAGGAGGTGATCTAAGGGGTGTCAAGTACCCCACAATCCCTATCAGCTACCAAAGGCCACCCCAAGTAAACAATCTCAGTTGAAGCAGTATGCGTAGCACGCAAATGTGTCAAACCCTATCCCTGAGCACATCACCTAAAGAAATCCTGGAATTTCCGTGGCTATGTACCAAGCCAAGTTATTTTCCTCCTTCTTCATTTACCAGGGGGATATATAGACTGTCCGCAAGTTGTTGGGCAGTCTGGTCAATTGTTCACTCATCTTAACATACAAGAACCTGTTTCTTTTGGGCAATTCCATTCTATCCTCACTACACATTCTGTTTCATTTCCATGCCTTCTCATGTCTTCTACTTTTCCCTGATTCAGGAAATGTGAAACTAATTTGTGCAATTAAAGAGCTTTCAGTGTTCTGATATAAAGCAGACGGCCTGGCCCAGTTCATTGAGCCAGCCTCCAAGTAAGTGAAGAAGGAAGCCTTTCTGAACAAAAAGAAAGCGCTAGAACCTACCAGAAAATGCTCTCAGGTAACAATAAGAGAATAAACACAACAACAAATATTTATATGTCAGGTTATATTTAAAACAAAACTCTTTTACATTTGGCATCCCACATAAGGAAATTCTGGCTGAATTTTAGGCATGGAGATGGAGAAACAGTAAAGAGAAATAATTTACTCAAACTCACAGTTAGTAAATGCCAGCATCAGGATCCAACTCCTGGTCATTTCCCTCCAAGTTCTGCTTTCTCACAACAGAATGTCACCTAATAATACTGACGTTTTCATTTCTTTTTTTTTTTTTTTGACGTTTTCATTTCTGAAACGGAAAAACTTTTGAAGATCTATTTGTGGGAAAAAAGATACAATTTGGATTTGTGTTCAAATGGAATGGTTCCTCAAAGGACTGTTTGAGCACTAAGTCTTCACAGGCCTTATCTAGTCCAACTCTGGGCAGTACATGTTTATGGATCTAGGAGGTAGGCCAAATTTAGCTATTCCTGTCTAAAGAACTTACAGAAACACTGCTTAAGACCTTAGAGTCTACTAAACTATACAGCAGGCTTTCTGACTAAAATCTGCCACAGCATTGTATGTTCAGTGTTTTATCATATGACCCCTCTCTGCTTCAGTGGCCAATATACCCTACTGCCCTCAAAACAGATCTTGAAACCTCCCTGGGATGTTGTCAATTTTAAATAAAAACAATGTTGTACAAAAAAGAAAATCTAGTACTTAACACCTAATGTTATAGTTGGTCCCTTGCTCGTGATGACCCCATGCACAACAGAGTGAAACATTGCCCAGACAAGCACCACTTTATGACTGCAGATCAGACTATTGTCATCCATGGGGATTTTCTGGGCTGGTTTTCAAATATATATGGACAGACCTTTGTTCATCTTTGTACAACTGGGTACATTGGGTACATTGACAAATATTCAAACAAGAATCTTTTACATGGAAGGTTCAAACTCTATCACTCAACAATCAATGTCTCATTTTACATAATAGCTGCTAAATAAACACTTGCAACGACCTATCTTTTCCAAGTACTTGGAGAGCCCAGTGCAGGGGAAGAAGCAAGGACAAGTGGATAAAGTATCTGGTGAGACATCTGAAAAACACTGCCTAGGAAGTAATTTTATTTAGGCAGTTCAAGTTCACCAGCAGCTCCACAGGAGAAACATGGGTGATCTTTTCCTGTGCAGTTAACTGCTGAAGAGTCAGCCTTGGGTCGGTTCAGACTCAGTGGCACACAACAACCACAATCTTCCATCAACTCTCACTCTGAAATCTGCTCTGCCGTCTGCACGGGGTGACCTGCTCTATGGATCCACACTCCATGAGCCAGGCATGTCTGCATGCCGTGCATTCAATCAGATTGCATGTGCTCTGGGGATGGGATCCTCTAACGGATCCTGTGAGCATGTACTCATGGTTCTCTTGGAAGGAATTAAAAAAAAAAAAAAATAAATTCCAAACCAAAATGTTCTTCAATTACAAATTGTTAATTTTCTCAAAAGTAGGCCTTTATATGGTCTCTCCCAAGTAGTATCTTCCTGGACCCAGGAGCTCAAAGCTCAGAGACACCATCAGTTGCCATAGCCCAGGCAGAAGATACCAAAAATTCAAACTCTTGACAATTCTACAACCTGTCTACTTATGTCTGTTCTTTTTTCTCACCTCTAACTAGACTGTTGAAGGAGCTCTGGTGGCCTAGTAGCAAGAAGCTGCCCTGCAGTCTCTAAAGCAGGTGGTTCAAATCCACCAGCTGCTCTGTGGGAAAAGGATGGGCAATCTCCTCCCGTGTGATTAACTGCTTCTGAAAACCCACCAGAGGGTCAGCTATGGGTCAGTTCCAAATAAAAATTACACAACAACTAGACTTTTGAGCTTGAAATAACACCCAACTAGAGAGCCCAGGTGGTACAGTCCATAGGGAGCTATGCTGCTATCCTAAGGTAGTGCCTTCCTTGTAGTCTGAAGCCATTAGCTGCCCCACAGAAGAGTGATAGGAGATAGATATAGATGTGTGAAAGACAGGCAATCTCTTCCCATGTGATTTACAGCCTCTGAAAATCAGCGGGAGGGTCAGCTGTGAGTGGTTTTGACTAGACAGGCTGTGATGAGTGATATGTGAATGACCTTTCCCTCACAGAGATCCTGCACATCCAAGTTTTTCTTTTGCTTTTCAAGGAGAGGAGCAAACGAGGGTGAGGGGTGGGGTGGGGCGAGGGGGTTTGTGCAGGGAGAAGGGTGCAACAATGAATGAATGGAATTCCAAAATCTCTGTAGATGTTCATTGACATGAAAAATAAACAAACTAAATTATTTTAAAAAAATAAGTAAAAAATTAAAAAAAACCTGATTAGTCACACTTGAAGTCCACCAGAGATAAAGAGAATCTACTCACAGTGCTCCTCTGTGAGATGGCCTGCCTCCAGCCTCTCTCCTGACAGAGACAGTGAGCTTCTTCTTTTGCTTTACTTAGTTCCCTACACTAGTTGGCTTCCCCTCCTTTCTTTTTTTTTTTTTTTTTGTATTTTCAATAGTTATGCTTTAAATGTAGGGGCTTGCTCTCATGGTATAGTGTATTATGTATTGGGTTGCTAACCCAAAAATTGGTGGTTCAAATCCACTAGCTGCTCTGCAGGAGGAAAATGGTCACTTTCCTTCCATAAAGACTTAAAGTTTTGGAAACAGATGGAGTATCAGTATAAGTCGGATTCAACATGCTCACAATGAGTTTGGGATGTTTGCTTTAAATATATTGATGTTAACTCAGCAACACAAAAGGCCTGAGGATCTGGAGGGAGAACAATGTGCTGACCGGAAATCAATAAATACAGCTCACGCTTGCTTGAGTAATATAGTAGAAACAATGATACCACCACCTCCACCCCAAAAGCATTTTACGGTTGACTGTGAAATGCATCATGCTAAATATTTTACAGGTGTTTTCTTACCTGATTCTCACAACATCTCAAGCTACTGTTCCTAGTGGCCATGAAGTCATTCTCAACTTATGAAAAATAAAAATACTGTAAAATAGAATGAAGCATGTCTAGTCCTGCACCATCTCTATGATCAGGTACAGATCAAACCACTGTGAGTCAATACATTTTCATTGGCCTAGTTTCGAAAGCAGATCACCAGACTTTCTTCCTAGCTCTGAAACTTGTCTACTATCAGAGCAACACAAAAGTTTACATTAATAATATGTGATTTGCATTGGCTGAGAATGGAACTTAAGTCTTTCACATGGGAGGCAAGAATGTTGTCATTCAACCACCAACATCTCATAAATCCATGCATAGTGCTCTGTTTTGCATGTAAGGAAAAAAATGTACAAAGAAGTCAAGCAAATTCCATGGGCTACATCACTATGCCATATGACATCCACTTTAAAATTTGGTAGATAAAACTGAAAACCAGCACCCCAACTTGGGAAGTGTGACTGGGAGTAAAGTATGCAACTTTTCCGGGCCCAGTTTTCTACATGATGTAGTGAAATTTATAATATTAAAGGCACTCGCACTGACACATTTTCCTTGCATTTGTAGACTAAGGAAATTTTCTTTGTATATTCTCTCCATCTTAGTATCCCAGAGGTCCCCATATTTATAGAGAGTGACCTAAAATCTCAAATACAATGTTTAGAAACATGAATTTCCATCCATCTTCTATCCGACCTCACCTAGCAAGTCATTCAACACTTCAGTCTCTTCATTAGTCAAGTGAAAATGTCATCAGTGGTTCCAGTCTACATTAATGTGTAGTTCTGAGGATAGGAAGAAAGATAAGAGGCAAAAAATTTCCTTGGAAGGATTCAAGTACTTCTTGAATTTTACACAACTTTATAATCATTGACTCCGCTTCAGATGTTGTTGTACAATATTATTGCCTTTGCCCAATATCTCAAAGTAAATGGGGAACTGAGTCCAAGACACAGAAATTGACCACAGATTATTCATATCATGACCAAGGAGGAGACTTGAGTAGGTTTTCGAGGGATCTGTGTGCTCATTCTAACTTGACCACTGTGTTGAACATATGCTAGACTTCACTATACGGTAAGGCTGTAAATACCATCCTGCCCAAGACTAATGGATCAGATGTGAGAAGGATACATAGAAAACTTGAGACAAGGGATACCCTAGAAGTCAATTATATGCATTTTTTTAAATATGTGATGTCAGACTTTCTTCCCCACTCACTTTCCCTTGTCACAAGCTAAATTTTATCCAGATGTGAACATGAAGAGCCTTGTCTTTGTTCTTTCTCTGCATCTTTGCAAAGCCTTTGATTTCCCTTTATGCCTCGAAAGATTTTTAGAGCTGTTCTCCAAGACACAGATCAGGAAGGGGTACAGAGCTAAGGGTTCAGGGTCATGGTGACAGGGAAGGGGACCCAGGGAAAGGGTTATAGAATGTTACACAATGTACATCTCATCTCTTCCAGCACAGAGTCCTCACTATTAAAGGCTTCTTCTGACAGGCAGTGTCCCAGTGCCCAGACTGCAAGGAGCAGACACACACACATACACACTAGACACGTGTGCATACACACACCACACACATACATACTAGACACGTGTGCATACACACACCACACACATACATACATGTGCACATATTTTTTCGTGAAGGACTGTGCTGGATCATCCCTCCAGAAAATGTATTTGTTTCCTTGTTTTTCAATTCAATTCATCAAGATCTATACCTCATGTTAGGGAACAAAGGAAAGATCAAAAGAAGGCTGAATGACTTTGTCTATCTCCATGGAGATCGATCTCTATCTAATAAGCCACATCAGGAGGAGTTCAGACATAGAAAAGCAGACTTAGGTGCAAAAGAGAAGCATCAGTACCAAAGCAGAGCCTTGGGAGCAAGAGGAAGTGGATTTAAAGGCATCCACTTAGCTCAACTGCTTATATTTAAATACACAGTGAGGCGCCCACCACAGCTCTGGCTAGGTCAAGCCTCTTGTCCCAGCTCTTTCCTGAGGTCCCTCCCCAAGTTGCTCACTGCTTTAACAGTCAGTAAGACCAGACAGACAAGTCAAAAGAGCAAGGTCACCCCATCAGCTAAGTCTTATTTTACACCCTGTCCCACCTCCGTTGTGCCTTCCTGGGACATAAAGATAGAAAATGAGGGGCAGAGGTGCTGCTGCTGCATCTGATTCCATTTAAAAACAGTCTTTTCATTGACATTCTCTGAATAGCTGCTCATAGTCTGATTCATACACTGATAAATATGTGCTGCTTTTTTCCCCTTCCAGAATATGTTTAATTCCTGATTGATTCATAACCTTCACCTAGCTGTTCTTTTGTTTATTGGTTTTAAGGGGAGGGGGGAAATGGACTTTTACTCTTAAAATATTTCTTGAATAAAATTAAACTGTATCAGCCTAGAATGCTCTGTCCCTCCATGAAGCCACGTGGTTTCATAAGCTCAGTCTTTGGATAATTTTAAAGGGGCCACCTTTGCTAACTTTGCCTTTGCTGAGATCTCCAGTCTCTTAAATCTTAGTTTTACATGTCATCAGGTGATGCTAAGAAACAGCATTGTAAAGTCTGATCTGCTTTTTGACAAAATGGAAAAGTATTCACCTAAATGAAATCAATGAGCATATAGCTTACAGTATTTTTTAAAAGAGCTATTATTTGCATTTACCAAGTGAGTCTTGACTTAATTTCTTTAGTGCAAATTTTGTTTCTGTCTCTGTATATTCTTTCACTCCCTCTGTACTACATTAAAAAGAAAGAAGAAACTGCACTCGCACGCAAACTCTGAAAAAGGTGGACCTCTCTCTTCGTGCTGAATGTTATGAAAAAACCCATAAACATAGAAATGTCTCTCCTCTCTTTAAGAGCTCGCAACACAGTCCCGAAGCCCACGAAAAGTTCCAAAAACAACAAAAAAAGCAAAACCTTCTTTTATCTTTGGTAACAACAAAAGCCGTAACTTTCACCAAACCAGCTCAAGCCAAGAATTAATATAATTCAGAACACATCCACACTCAGACCACTATAGCTACACCAGTTCACCACAATATTTGTTTGGAAAACATATAATTTGTGGTAGAGAGAGAGATCTCTGATGTAAGAGGGGAAAAAAAGAAAGAAAGCAAAGTTCTTTGAAATGCAAATTAATCAAAAGATATGTTTTCCTGTGTTTGGAAAATCAATATAAGAAACACATACTTTTTGTGGGAATTAAAAAAAAAATAGCGCGTGTCCACTTACTTGGAAAAGCAATTATTTTTGCTATAGACTATACAAACAATTTAAAAGAAATTAAAAAGCAAAAGTTACCTCCTGTAATCTGTAAGGACTTTATTAGCATTTACTGACCTAAGCAGTCTTCAGTTCCCAGGTAGCAAAGTTTCTTTTCTTCTCCACTGAAATGCTCATATGGATACTGAAGGACATTGTATTACTGAACTGAGCAGAAAAGAATAGTGTTTCCAATCTTCTGTCAAGAAGAAAGAGCAAGAGAAAAAGAAAGAGAGAAAGAAAGAAAGAAAAGCAAGCAAAATGCAGTCTAATCTGGTATTCTTCCTGGTGGGGAGGAAAAAAAAGTAAATCCAGTATTCTGGAACGAGTTCAAACATAGCTTGACAGGCTACAGGAGAATTTACACTGAGCATGCTTAGCCCCGCACTGCTTGCATGAGACACTCTTAATGAATATTACTTCCTTCCCACTGGCTATTCCTGCTGGAAGTCCACACCCACTCCTCTTTCAGAAGTCAGGAATTTAGCTTCAGTCAAAGTCCAGAAACCATGCTTATGCAGAGACCAGGCCCCACTGATCCATAAACTTTCAGGTTGTGACCTACAGGTCAGTTTGACAAATAGAACACCGGGGTGACGTTTTCTCTACCTTCAGTGATGTTCCCAGACTTGTGCCTGTCCTAAACTGCCATTCCCTCAAGGAAAGGAGAAAAATAAAAGAGACAGCTTTTTCTCTAAAAAAACATGATATTCTAAATGTCACCTGAAAGGCCTTTCTCCATCAAGCCTTTAAAACTGGAGTTCTTGAAAAATTAAAAATAATAATAATAAGGGCTATTTGCATATGAAAAAAACCAAAATAACTGTTTTTAGTTTCTGTATAAAAGAAAATAAATTCTTACTGAAAATATATTTTCTTTCTGACAACTTATGCATTGTCACTCCCTAAAATAGTGCATGCCAATACACAGTGTAAAAATGTGTTTTGATATTTAAATTTAACCTTCTATGCAGCATAAACATTCAACTAGTATATGTTTAGGTGACTTTGGAAAATTTTTGACTTTTCAAGCAATCTTTTTCCTGTCCTTAAGCTCTTTTGCACATTTTATAATGGTAGACTCAAAATTTCAGAAATTTTAAAATATAATACTTCTTCATCTGAGAAGGCAGGGGATGTATAAAACCATTGTTACAGAATGGGTATAAGATGCAAGGAGAAGAGGGTGGAAGCAGAAGAGTGGGGATGTGGAAGGGGAGGAGGGCATTAATTATAGGGTCACATAATTTGATGGAGGTGTGAGGAAAATGAGAAAGATCTGGTATGAAAAACAATGTATTTGAATTTTGTAAATAAATTGGTATTTTTTTAAAATATTGAGTATGTATACAATATATATTAGCTCAATAAAAAGAAATTTAAAAAAACACTCCAGCAACAAAAATCCCCCACAACACTGGCTTGGGGGTGGGGGTACATACAGCATAAAAAGAGAAGGGAATTTTATATTTAAAAAGAAAATAAAATATCCTTTGTTATCCATCTGACATTTCCAGAATACCATTAATATCTTTCTGTTCTCTATCAAATGACAAATTATAAGTTATTAGGCATATATTTAAAATTAAAGTGCTCACTCACAGAGACACATACCAACAAATCAGTGTTTATAAAAAAAAAAGGCATCACGAAGTATTAAAAGGCAGTAGTTACTCTGTAAGTGTGCAGATATATATAATATGCCCAGCCCCTCACACAAACCTGCCCAATCAACATTGATCCTTTGAATTAGTGAGTGGAAGGCACATCTTTGCACATTATAAGCTAACCCACAGCCTTTCCGTGCCTATAACACTTTGACCAGTCACTGCTTAACTGCTCCTATCTTATGTTCTGCTTACCTAAAGTCTTTGTAGCATAACATATTTTCATGAGACCACGCCGAGCTGAAATCCTGAAAGCATGAGGTTCGAATCCAGCAGCTGCTCTGTGGGAGAAGGGTGGGCAATCTCCTCCCATGTGATTAACTGCCTCTGAAAACCACTCCAGAGGGTCAGCTATGGGTCAGTTCCTATTCGATGGTGCTTAACAGCAACAATATTGAATAAATAATATTTCCTTGCATGTTTCTTCTTCGTGTAATTAGGATGTCTTGGAGATGGAAGTTACTGTGTTTGTTATGATGCTCTACCTTGAGGGAGGCTAAAACTCAGCTTCTTTATTCCATTTGTTTATTTGTGTGTTCCAGATCAAATTCAGTTTTCAGAAGTATGGTGCAACCTAAAAATAGATTTTGAAAGGTTTTATAATCCTAACTTATATCTACTTTAAAAACTCACCTTCAGTTGAACTGACTCTGGACTCCACAGAATGGTGCTCAAGGGTTTCAATGGCTGAGTTTTTGAAAGTACACTCACCATTCTTTATTCCAAAGTACCCTCTGGGTGGACTCAAACTTCCAATCTTTGGATCACCAACTAAATATTCTGTGTTCCCTACTCAGATGCCATGTCAAAATCAAAGAGAAATTACATCTTACCCAAAAAGATAGATCAGAGTGGCCACATCTTGCAATGGGGAAGATCAGTAGGTCAAGGCTGGAAACCTAACCTGTAGGTAATCTTATCTCTGTCTTCTCTATATGGATAAGCACCCTCCCTTGGATCCAAGCATAATGTTCAGAGAGGAGCCTGAGTAAAGCCAGGGTTTTCTCAGCTCAAATTTTTATCACTCTCTCCAAAGTCAGTATGAACTTTACAGTGAAAGCATACTTGTCTGATTTCATTAACAAATATTCATTTAGCCCTTAACATCTGCCAGACACTCATCTGGGTGCTAGAAATTGGGTGGCGACTAAAACAGATCAAGCTTCTGATTTTTAATGGTGAAGAGCAAAAACTAACTAGATAAACAAATAAAAATGATATTTATAGACTATGATAAATGCAAAAAAGGAAGTAAGGATGAATGAACTCCTGAAGGAGAACAAGTCATGGAGACCACAGCACTGTGAAGAATCATAGGATTGGGAAATGCGACAAATATTTGGGAAAATAATTAATAGCCAATTCAACATGTTTTAAGGAGAAAACTATTCCTCATGTCTATATGAACCCCCTGAATGCTCAACTAAGGCATTAGGAGTTAACATGGCATAATGGAAAGTCCATGATAGTTTATAACTAGAGTAATTTCCCAGGAGTAGGAGGCAAGGGTTTTGAAGCTTTACCTGACATACTTTGGACATGCTGCAAGGAGGGACCAGTCCTTGGAGAAGGACGTCATGCTTGGGAAAACGGAGGGACAGTGCAGGAGGGGAAGACACTCTATGAGATGGATTGATTCAGTGACTGGGGTAATCGGGATGGGAGTGTCAGAGACAGTTAGATTGGCACAGGACAGAGCCCGGTTTAGGTCTGTTGTACATAGGGTCGCTATGAGTCGCAGATGACTTGATGGCACATAACAACAAACAACAATAATTTAAGGCAGTTAGGGCCTGAGCGACAGACACAAAGAGAGAACTCAATCCAAGTTATTATTGAGAGCAGTGGAAAAGAAGATGACAGTGAGAGGTAATATGGAGGCAGAATTCACAAGCTTTGCCAAATAATTTAATAAAGTTGATGAATAACTCCGAGAATTTTGGTCTCAGTTGCACTGTGAATAGTGGTACAGTGGGCAAAATCAGAGCATCAAGGGTAAGACTCTTATTATGTTTGGGACGTTGTTACTGTTGCTGTTATGTGCCACTGAGTCAACGAAAACTCACACTGATACTACGAGCAACATACCTGAATCGTGTCCTATTTTGTGAGATCCTCATGATCTTGTATATGCTCAAGTCCATTGTTAGAGTCAGTGTGTCAATCCATCTTGTTGAGGGTCTTCCCCTCTTTCACTAAACCTCCATCTTTCCCAGCAAGCTGGTATTTTTCCCAAGGAAAATCAAGCTGGTATCTTTCCCAAGTCACTCCTATTCGTTGTCATTAGATGCCACTCTAGAGACTAAGGTGCACCTGATCCAGGCTATGGTCTTCACAACTACTCATTATGCATTAGAGAACTGGACAGTGACTAAGGATGACAGAAGAAGTATTGAGGCCTTTGAGTTGTGGGGCTGGAGAAGAGTATTGAACATATTATAGACTCCAAGAGAACAAACAGGTCTGTCCTAGAGAAGGGGAAACCAAGTTGCTCCTTGGAGGCAAGGGTTTTGAAACTCTGTCTGGCACACTTTGGGCATGTTGACAGAAGGGACCAGTCATGCAGAAAGATATCATACTTGGAAAGGTGGAGGGACAGTGCTGGAGAGGAAGATCCTAGATGAGATGAATTGACACAGTAATGGGGGTAATGGGGTAGGTGTGTCAGAGACAGAGGGTTGGTTCAGGGCAGGGCAGGGTTCAGCACTATTGTCCATAGGGTTGCTATAAGTCACAGTAGACTCAATAACGCATAACAACAACAACAACAACCCTTCTTTTTTTAAAAAAAATAAAATTTTTATTTTAAACTGATTTATTTACAGAATTCTTACACATTGTTTTTCACACTGGATCATTCCCATTTCCTTTACCCACCCCTCCCTCCACCCATCAAATTGTGCGACCCTCTGATTATCCCCCTGCCCATCCTCACTCCTCTGTCCCCTTCAATTTGCCCCTTGGATTCTCATACATGTTTTACTAGTTATCTTTCTATTTCTATAGTAAAGGATAGTGGTGTTATACAGTATTTGTCCTTATGGGACTGAGTTAGTTCACTTAGCATAATGCTCTCCCGACCCTCCCAAATTAGGTAGTCATTTTCAAACTTACTGTTCCTGCATGCTGTGTATCTCGATCCATTGAATTGTGGTTGGACATGTGGACAATGATAGCCCTTCTTGACAACTGGCACAAAGTATGTAAGAGACGTTTCCTCTGTAATTGGTTACCCTTCCTCCAAGACAGACCTGTTTGTTCTTTTGTCAGTCCACGGGATAGTTAGTATTCTTTGTCAACATCACAATTCTTCTGTTATCCTTATTCATTGTCCAAACTTCAGATGCATAGAAAGCAATTGAAAATACCATGGCTTGTACCAGCTGGACCTTAGTCTTTCAAATGACAACTTTGTTCTTTGGAGAAATCTTTGACAGCAAGTTTGTCTGGTACATAGTAAAACCATATGTTTCCTAGCTGTGTTGTATGTTGAGTTTGAGGACTAGGTGAATATCCTGTTTACACTATTACTTCAAAGTATTAGAGTTTTCTTTTAAGCAATAGGGGTCTTTTGATTGAAATAAATATCATGAGTAAGTAAAAAATAGAAAACTAGATTTCACTAAAATTAAAAATATTTCTACATAAAGGAATATTTTTAAGAAAGTGAAAGGGTAACCTACAGGATGGAAAAAAATATTTGAAAACCAAAATGGATAATGTTTAATCAACCTGAATTTTTAATGGTGGTTGTTGTTATGTGCTGTTGAGTTGCTCGCAATTCATAGTGACCCTATGCACTAGAGCCCTAAACCCTCCTCTATCCTGAGCTAACCTCATTGGCTCCAACACACCCACTCTCACTACCCCAATCACTGAATCGATCCATCTCATCAAGGGTCATCCTCTCTTGCGGTCTCTCCACTCTCCCAAGCATGATGTCGCTCTCCAAGGATTGGTCACTCCTTGCAATATGCCCAAAGTATGTCAGACAAAGCTTGAGAATCCTTGCTTCCACGGAGCAGCCCAGCTTCACCCACTCCAGGACAAGCCTGTTTGTTCTCCTAGCAGTCCATGATATATTCAACACTCTTCTCCAGCACCACAGCTCAAAGGCATCAATTCTATTTCTATCATCTTTAGTCACTGTCCAGCTCTCTGATGCATAGCACACAATTGTAAAGGCTATGGCCCAGATCAGGTGCACCTTAGTCTCCATACTGATGTTGGTTTTCAGTACTCTGGAGAAATCCCTTACAGCTGTCTTTTCCAGTGTAATTCATCTC
This sequence comes from Elephantulus edwardii, assembly GCF_000299155.1. Lineage (NCBI taxonomy): Eukaryota > Metazoa > Chordata > Mammalia > Macroscelidea > Macroscelididae > Elephantulus > Elephantulus edwardii. The sequence continues at coordinate 2,235,043 of NW_006399921.1, read as the reverse complement.
TTGATTTCCTGGGTGCTGGTACCAAGATGTTGACTGTGGAGCCAAACAAACTAAAACTGTTAATGATCTTAATCTCTTCATCATCCATACTAATTCTGGCAATTGGTCCAGTGGTGAAAATATTTGTTTTCTTGATGCTGAGCTTCAATTTTTAATGGTACAATGACTCGAATAGATACCTAAGAAAATATGCAAATTACCAACAGCCTTTAAAAAAACTATACTCAATATCAGTAGTTATTAGGAAAGCATCAATCAAAATCACATTTGAGACACAATTTCACCCCTACTAGAATGACTGTTAGGGAGCTCTTGTGGCTTGGTGGTAAGGAGTTGCACTGCCAACCAGAAGGTGCACGGTTTGAATCCACCAGATGCTCCACAAGAGTAAGATAATCAACTCCCGTGTGATTTACTGCCTCTGAAAACCCATTGGAGGGTCACCTATGAGTCAGTACTACTTGATGGTATACAACAAGAAGAATGACTGTTAGTGAAAATTTTAATGAAAAGGTACTGGTGAAGATACAGAGAAAAGAAACCCTTGTGTGTCCAGGAATGTAAAGTTGTACAACTACTATGGAAAAATTTAGCAGTTACTAGAGGTATATATAGAGAACTACCTTCTCAATTAAGCTCATTGGTGTCAAGTTGGAACCAACCCAAAGATCACAGTGGAGGAAATTTCTCATCTTTCCCCTAAGAGGTTGCTGGTGGATTAAAACAGCCAAAGAGAAAGAAAAGGAAAAAAAAAAAAACAGCCAAAGAGGCTCAGACTGGGTTAGCAGTGCAATAATTTACGGACTACACCAACAAAGAACTATCTTACGATCCAGGAATTACACTCCAAGTACATACCCTAAAAACTAGAAAGCAGAAACTCAGATGCATGCGCACCAACCAAGGTTCATTACAACTTTATTCACAATAGCCATAACGTAGAAATAACCACAGTGCCGATCAATGGATAAACAAAATGTGATATATAAACACAATGGGGTATTATTAAACCATAAAAGAAATGATGTTTTTATTATTTTTTATGAGTCTGGGAGTTAGACAATGATAAGGATGACAGAAAAAGAACTAATACCTTTGAACTGTCGTGTTGGAGAATAGGACAGAATGTCTCATAGACTACCAAAAGAACAAATAAATCTATCGTGGAGGAAGGGCGATCTTAGAGGCAAGGACGGTAACTCTGCATCTCATATGTTGGGCATGTTATCAGGAAAGGCAAGTCCTTGGAAAAAGACATCATGCAGGGAAAAGTACAGAGTCAGAGAAGGAGAAAGAGGAAGATCCTCAAGAGAATGACTGACAGTGTGACTGTAACAAATAGCTTGAGATTATCAGGGAAAATTATCAGATGATAATGCAGGATAGAGAGAACAAGGTTCAGATTTGCTGTTCATTGCACCACTATGAGTTGTAGTTAACTTCATGGTACCTAACAGACACAGCAGCATGTTATGAATGAACTTTTAAAAGGTTAGTAAACATTAAGGGGAGCTCTGGGGGGCCTAGTGGCAAGAGGCTGCACTGCAGTCCCAAAGGCACATGGTTCAAGGCCACAAGCTGCTCCATGGGAGAAGAATGGGCAATCTCTTCTCCTCTTGGGCGAGAAACTGGCTCTGAAAACCCACCAGAGGGTCAGCAATGTGTTAGTTCCTACTCTACGGTACACAACAACACAAGAACCTTATATACATTAAATAAGCCAGATGTAAAAAAAAGACAAATTTTATTAAAGAAAAATAATTTGTACATTTATCAAATTTAAGAAGGGACCTTAGTGGCTTAATAATAAGGAGTTGCACTGGAGACTCAAAGGCTAGCAGTTTGAATCCATCTGCTACTGCACAGGAGGAAGATGGGTAACTCCTTTCATGTGATTTACTACCTCTGAAAATTTTCTGGAAGGTCAGCTATGAGTCAGTTCTCCTTTGATGGTATAAAGTTTAACAAATTTCAAGTAGAATAAACCAAGGATATTTCTACTGATAAATTATAGTAATACAGTAACCAGGAAATCAAGAGAAAACTTGCATTGGGAAAGTCAGCTCTCAGGGACCCCTTCAGAGTACTGAAGAGCAACAAGGTCAGGCTGGAGACTAAGATGTGCCTGATCCAGGCCATAGTCTTTGCAATTGCAGGCTATGCATCAGAGAGCTCGACAATGACTAGGGATGATAGAAAGAGAATTGGCGCCTTTGAGCTGTGATGCTGGAGAAGAGCATTGAATATACACCGTGGACTGCTAGGAGGACAAACAGGTTCATCCAGGAGAGGGTGAAACCAAGCTGCTCTTGGAGGCAAGGATTCTGAAGCTTCGTCTGACATACTTTGGGCATGCTGCAAGGAGGGACCAGTCCTTGGAGAGGGACATCATATTTGGGAGGGTGGTGGGACAGTGCAAGAGAGGAAGACCCTCAACGAGATGGATTGATTCAGTGACTGGGGTAGTAGGGTAGGTGTCAGAGACAGTGAGTGAGGTAGAGCAGGGTTTAGGGCTCTTGAACATAGGGTCACTATGAATTGCAAGTAACTCGATGACACATAACAACACCACTACAAGAGAAAGTAAACTATTTCTTACAAAGTGTGATGCATGAGCCTAAATTCATTGTTCTGTATATGGAAACCTAGTGGGAATGTTCTAGTATTATTGACTAAAGAGACTGTTTTGGGGGAGGGAGGAAAATGTGCAACATTGAATGAAAACCCAACTTTTCTGTAAATTTTCATTAAAATCACAATAAAAATTTTAAACATAAAGAAATAAAACCAAAAGAGAGGTTTCAAATTTCAATAGTACCCATCTTACTGGGTACTATTGAAATTTGAAACCTCTCTATGGGTTCAATAATGTATACTGCACTGAAACAGAGGAGGGAGAGAACCGTTTAAAAGAGAGATATAACTGGGTATTTCTGTCATCACAGGAGACTAGAGCGAGGGCTACATGGTGGAGGGGACCTGGGGGAGGGTTTGTAAAACAAT
>NW_006399921.1:2211874-2225155 GCF_000299155.1 Elephantulus edwardii | reverse complement strand
CTCCTGTGTAGATTATGTTTTCCTTTCTGCCGGTTTTTCTGTGTACCTGAAAGATGCCTCTTTGCTATTAGCCGAGGTGACCTTGCCCAGTGCGCAGCTTCCCGGCTTCCCTTCTGCCCAGGAGCACATTCTCCCGCCGGTCCCAAGATCATGATAGATGGAGAAAAGATTGAAACAGTCAACAACTTCATCTTAGATCCACAATCAACATCCTTGGTACCAGCAGTCAGGAGATCAGAAGACATATTGCACCAGGGACATTTCCAAATTAGTGAGAAGCAATTATGTCAGTTTGAGGACTAACATGCATGTGATTCAGACCATGGTTTTGAATCAGGTAGGAGCTGGATAGTGACTAAGGATGATAGAAGAAAAATTTATGCCTTTGAACTGTACTACTGGAGAGGAGTACTGAATATCCCAGGCATTGCCAAAAGAACAAATAAATACATCTTGGAGAGAATGGAGTCACAGTGCTCCTTGGAAGCAAAGATGATAAAGCTTAATCTCAGATACTTAGAGCATGCTTTTAAGAGAGGCTATTCGTTGGAGAGGGACATCATGGTTAGAAAGGCAGAAGGCCAGCAAAAGAGAAGAAGACCCTCAACCAGGGCATTGACACAGTGACTGCTGCAGTCGACTTAATTGTGTTAGAAGTTATGTGCATGGCACAGGATAGGACAGGGTTCATTTTTATTCTTCATAGAGTTGCTATGAGTCATACTTGACTCCATGGCACCTAACAATAACAACAACAGTGGGAGTGAAGTTTTCATCTACATTCTCTTAGTAAGTAATGGCAATGAATATCTTTTCATGTGGTTATTATCCAATTATAAATGGCTGTTTGATGAAAGGTGTTATCTAAGCATATAATGAAATATATATCTAATTTTTAATCTTTTTTAATTCTTTTTTTAAACATTGTTGACAAAATTAATCATCAATGATCAATGCCCACTACTATATCATCTTTTCAGATCCCAACTGGATCTTTCCTAATTCCTCTAATTCCTCCACCAAACTCTTTCATTCCATGACTTCATCCCCTCTCCATAGTTCTCTTCCCTCTTTGAACATTTATACACATAAGCATAATCAATTGATTTTTTTTGAAGTAGTGCTAAGTACACATAATGAAGAAGTTTCTTCAGAAAATAGTGTTAAGAAGACTAGATCTCCACATGCAAAAGATTGAAATTGACTCCATATCTTATGTTATATGTGAAAAATGGATCAAAAATCTAAACGTAAATATGTTTTTTAAAACCCTAAAACCCTTAGAACAAACAATAGGTATAATGCTTAGATACCAAATTTTCATCAATTGATTCATTTATAGCATAAATAACAAAAGTAAAAAATAGACTTCTGTATTAAAAATTTTAGTAATCACATGTTTTGTATGATTTTAGTATAATTTTAGTATTTGAGATATACAAAGAACATGTTACAAAAAGGTAGCAAATTTATTAAAAACTCCCTCAGTCTCATAAGAACAAATACTGCTTAAGTCCACTATTATACAGATAGAAAGAGGACTAACAAAGTGTGTATAAATGTTCAAAGAAGGAAGAGGACTGTGGAGAGGGGATGAAGTCATGGAATGAAAGAGTTTGGTGGATAGTAGAAAGGAGTGAAGGAATTAGAGGAATTAGGAAAGATCCAGTTGGGATCTGAAAAGATGATATAGTAGTGGGCATTGATCATTGATGATTAATTTTGTCAACAATGTTTAAAAAAAGAATTAAAAAAGATTAAAAATTAGATATATATTTCATTATATGCTTAGATAACACCTTTCATCAAACAGCCATTTATATCTTCTAATAAACTGATATTTGTTATTGGTTTTACATTACTATTACTATTTTTTTTTATTATTATTATTATTATTATCATCATTATGTAAGGCCTCTTTGTCTCTTGGAACAGATATTAATTTAGAGTTTCCTTTGTTTGATGTCAATATAGCCACTCACGTTCTCCTTTGGTTACTGTTTGCATGGAATACGTCCCCTCTCCTCTCACAAGAGATAAGAACCTTGCTTCACCCTTTAAGTTATAACATCAGACAGGTTATAACAGGCATAAACAATAATTTGCAGATGGGGTCTACTCTGCTTCCAGTGGAGCCACCAGGATACTTCTCTGGAGATGTGGGTCTCTGAAGTTGTAAGATGACCACTGATATAAGGAAGGCATGAAATGCAGGAAAAGAGAAAATCAAGACTTTCTTACTATTTAGTAGACCTTGCCTTTTTCTTTGGTAAGCATTTACATAGTTGTTGTAACCCTTTGACTAGTTTCTAGAGTTGTCAAAAATTTGTCCTTATTCACTGTTGGTGGGAGTGTAAAATGGTGCAACCCCTGTGGAAAGTGGTGTGGCAGTTTCTCAAAAAGTTGCAAATAGAGATACCTTTTGACCCAGCAATTCCACTACTGGGAATATACCCTAAAGAGACCATAACTGACACTCAAACAGATATATGCACACCCATTTTTATTGCAGCTTTGTTCATAATAGCAAGGAGCTGGAAACAACCTAAGTGCCCATCAACAAATGAATGGATAGAGAAGCTGTGGTATAGTCACACAATGGAATACTACGCTGCATTAAGAAACAAGGAACTCATGCAGTATTAGTCAAAAAGGGTGACCCTCGAGGCATTATGCTGAGTGAAATATCTCAGTCACAAAAGGACAAACACTACATAGTGCCACTGCTGTAGAATGGGACCGACATCAGGGTTAGGGTAAGAATGAGAAAAACTGGATGAATCATGTATACTGCATTGAAACCAAAGAGGGAGAGAACAGTTTAAAAGCAATATATTTTAGGGAATTATGGTTATCATAAGAGTCCAGAATGAAGGTTGCAGAGTGGAGTATACGGGGGTGGGGGTTGAAGGGTGCCGGGGGATTGTATACCAATGAAGGAATTTTTCTTTTACTTTTCAAAGAGAAGAGTGAACTGGGGGCAGGGCTGGGGTGGGTGGGGAGAAAATTGCAACAATGAATGAATGGAAATCCAAAATCTCTGTAAATGTTCATTGAAATTAATAAAAAAAAATTGTTCTTTCAGTTTCTGCTTGAGTGTTTTTCCTTCTGATGTTTCTGGGGTGAGAGCCTGGCCACATGAAACCACTGGACTACCTACCATCTCTCACTAGAGTCTCCATTAATCTCATTTTGCATAAATGTTATTTTCTTGGTTCCTATCAATACTTTATCCGTTTAAGAAGAACCATCTGAGAAAGGTGATTTTAAAGATTTTGTCTAGGAAGTTCAATATTTGTGCTTCTCCAGGGATGATGTCTATTTTTTTTTTCCTTTTGAATGGTTCATATTTTCAGGTTTCTTTGTATGTTCTGTACTTGTTGAAAACTTCTAAGTATTATAATGTGGTAATTCTGGAAATAAGGCTCTCCTTACTCAAAATTTGAAGTTTTTATCTATTAAAGATTACTGTCATTCTGTTTGGTGACTTTTCCAAACTTTTTATGCAAAGATTGTATATGTATCTTGTGCTGTGTAGTCATTGAAGTCTTTGTTCTTTTAGTTGGTGTTTTACAGATGTTTCCTTAATTATCAAGTCCTAGGACACTCCTTAACCACTTTCAAAAGTCTTTGGCAAACCTGCTTTATTATTATTATTATTATTATTATTATTATTATTAATTTAAATGAAAGTTTACAGAGAATTAGGGTTTCCATTCATTCATTGTTGCACTTCTCCCCTGTCCACCCCGTCTCCCCAATTCACTCTTCTCTTTGAAAAGTAAAAGAAAAATTCTTTCATTGTTATAAAATCTCTTCCCCCCAAGTCCACTCCACTGTGTAGCCTTCATTCTGGACTCCTGTCATGACAATATTCCTAATCATATATCTCTTTTAAACAGTTCTCTCCCTCACCTGTTTCAATGCAGTATACATTATTTATCCCCTGTTTCTCAGTCTTCCCTGACCCCCGATGTCAGTCTCATTTTATAACAGTGGTCCTATGCGATATTTGTCCAATTGTGGCTGAGATATTTCACTCAGCATAATGTCCTCCAAGGTCACTCATTTTGTATAATATTTCATGAGTTCCTTGTTTTTCAATGCTGCATAGTATTCCTTTGTGTGAATATACTAGAGCTTCTCTATCCATTCATTTGTTGATGGGGACTTGGGTTGTTTCCAACTCTTTGCTAATATGAACAAAGCCACAATAAATAAGGGAGTGCATATATATGTTTGAGTGTCAGTTATGGTCTCTTTGGGATATAGTCCCAGTAGTGGAATTGCTGGGTCAAATGGTATCTCAATTTGCAACTTTTTGAGAAAGCGTCACACCACTTTCCACAGCGGTTGCACCATTTTACACTCCCACCAACAGTGAATAAGGGATCTACAGCCAGGAGAGGATAAAATAGATGAATGGGACTTCCTAAGAATCAAATCCCTATGCACATCCAGAAACTTCTCCAACAGGATGAAAAGGGAAGCCAATGACTGGGAAAAAATATTTGGTAATGACATATCAGACAAGGGACTTATATCTAGAATTTATAAAATACTCCAGCACCACAATAGGATAAAGGTAAATAATCCAATTGAGAAATGGGCACAGGATATGAATAGACACTTCACCAAAGAAGACGTTCAGATAGCCAACAAGCATATGAAGAAATGTTCAAAATCCCTAGCTCTAAGAGAGATGCAAATCAAGACAACTATGAGATATCATCTCACCTCAGTAAGAACAGCAAAATTTAACAGAGCAGCAAAACATCACATGCTGGGGAGGTTGTGGAGAAGCTGGAACCCTTATTCAAATCTGGTTTTTGTGCGCTTTAAGTTAGAGATCAGCTAGGGTGGAATTTTAGACTCTTCTAGGGTTTTTCTGAGTGTTCTTCCTTATCCTAGCTCTAGGTATGCTTGTGGCTTTCTAAATTTTCTAGGATACACAGATGTTTTTATATGTTCTTATTTATCAAAGAAACTCTCCAACTTTTTATCTTGGAATTTAAGTGGTCTATTAAATGTCTCAGTCATAATCTTTTACTGCAGGTGCTAGGAAATTTTCATTGGCCTTACAATGTTTTTGAGGATCACTTATCATTTTTCCTCACTGTGTGGGTCCCAAGTTAAGGTGAAGAATGATAAATATTAGCCTACCGGGTAGTTCCTGATTGTCCAGTTGGAATGCATAAAGATAATAATTTGGAAATCAAGTTTTGCTATGCTCTCTTTAGAACTAGGGAACAAAGATCCAGTAATGGGAATCTAAGTCTGCAATGTTTAATTCTGGAGACAGCCTGAGTTAGAGACAACCACTAAGGCAAGGAAGGGAACAGGCAAGTGCAAGTAATAACACCACAGAGTTTGTACCACATTAAGGTTGGCTTTATTTTAACTCAGATTTCTGTTTTCTATAAACCTTTGACTATTTTTCAGAGTTTGAGCAAAGTTAGTTCAAACAATTTTCTTTTTAAATCTTTTTCTGTGAATAGATGATTGGCTAGATTTGTCTACTCTGTCATTTTGATGATGCTATTCACTTTATTTCTTTTTCTAATCAGTTTTTTGCTCAATTTATACCAAGTGTTAGTATAATTTTGGAGTATCGTAAGTATATTTTATCAACAGGAGATACTTAAATAACCGGTTATAATACAGTCTCACTTACTACAGAGGCCTCCATTTCTCATCTATAGAGAGCAAATGGAAGTCAGACAAAGATTTTGAGTATTGTGAAGGCCTCTGCAGTAGTAGCTGCAGTATCAGAAATGTTGTTGTTGTTGTTGTTATGTGCCGTCGAGTCACCTGCGACTCATAGCGACCCTATGTACAACAGCCCTAAACTCCGCTCTGTCCTGTGCCAATCGCACTGTCTCTGACACTCCCATCCCAATTATCCCAGTCACTGAATCAATCCACCTCATAGAGGGCCTTCCTCTCCTGCGCTGTCCCTCCACCCTCCCAAGCATGATGTCCCTCTCCAAGGACCGGTCTCTCCTCACAACATGTCCAAAGTATGTTAGACGGAGCCTCAGAATCCTTGCCTCCAAGGAGCCACCCGGTTTAACCCTTTCCAGGACAATTCTGTTTGTTTTCCTAGCAGTCCATGGTATTCTCAATACTCTTCTCCAGCACCACAGCTCAAAGGCATCAATTCTCCTTCTATCCTCCTTGGTCATAGGGTCACTATGAGTCGCAGGCGACTCGACGGCACATAACAACAACAACAACATTTCTGATACTGCAGCTACTACTGCAGAGGCCTTCACAATACTCAAAATCCTTGTCTAACTTCCATTTGCTCTCTATAGATGAGAAATGGAGGCCTCTGTAGTAAGTGAGACTGTATTATAACCAGTTATTTAAGTATCTCCTGGTATCAGAAATAGAATATTAAAATCAAACTACGCAAAAGCTCAAACTCATTGCCATCAAGTCAGAACCAGCTCGTAACTGGCCCTACAGTAGGTTTTCAAAGGCTGCAAATCACACGGGAGGAGATTGTGTCTTTCTCCTGCGGAGCAGCTGGTGGATTTGAGTGGCCTGTCTTTGTGCTGTCAGCGCAACTCCTTACCCACTAGGTCACCAGAGCTCTAGCGTCACAACATTGGGCACATTTTGTTACATATTATGAACTTTGAGACACAAAGTTATAGAAAGGCTTCAGGTCTTTTGTTCATAGGGTCACTACGAGTCATGCTTGACTTGACGACTTGATAGTAATTAACAACAGCAGCAACAACAATTGTGGAAATACACGGTACCATTCAAATACTGAGAGCACATTTTTAACCCTCCTTTTGATAAATACTAGGAATCAGTTTACTAGTTCTAAACAAGTTAGTTGGTGATCCAATTTCTGAGACAAATCACGTAGCAGTAGCAGAATGATTAAGAGGTCAGCAACCTTTGGTTCCTGGTTAACTGAGTATTTAGGAGTTTAGTGCAACTCTAGATCTTTTGACTGGCTGGTGAGAACTTTGAAGAGAATTAATATTTCCTATCTAATTCAGTACTCTAAATGTTTCAGCTTTCTCCTCTGTGTTTCTCTTAAAGATATCTTTCCCCCAGCATTGATAAGTAAGCCTCTCTAGCTGAGTGAGGTGGGGAGAAAGACCAGGGAAAGGAAAGGGGTGTGAGAGCTCCTTTCTGCTTCATATTTAGTTGCCAAAAGACAAAGTAAAGAACATTGCTAGGGTTTTAGGTACATGCAAGTTCACTAAACCATTCTTTATACTTCTATAAATGTTTGAATTTTTTATAAACAAAAATAAAATAGGGGGGAAAGCAGCTTCTCCTTTGTAACTTTAGGTTTCTCAGATAAAAGATCTCTCTTTTCCAGTTCTTAGAAAAAAAGCATTATGGTGGGAAAAGCAGAGGATCAGCGAAAGAGAGAAAGACCAGCAATGAGATGGGCTGACACAATGCCTACAAACTATGGACCTGAGCATGATGGAGACCATGATGGGATACGGCAAGATTCAGAGTATGAATATGAGTCATAGTCAATTCAACAGCACCTAAAACAACAAAAACAATAACCATTCTAAATAGCTTCTGCCACTTCCTGGTCAATGATTTTTGTTCCCCATTTAGATATAAGACTGTAAATGCATAGTGATACAGAGACAAATAATTGTATTCTGAAGTAAACTACTTGAAGCAGATCCATTTCCAAGAGAAAGAAGCAGGGCATTAGGCATCTAACGGGGGAGTAAACCACAGAGCCAAGGACAGGGAGAAGAATAACTGGAAGTCTCAGAGATGTATTTCATTGACTTCACAGTTTAGCCTCTTCCCTATCTCAAAGGTGTTCTTTGGGGCAGTTCTATGCTTCCTGAGATCCCCTGAGTTCCCATGAGCTTGCAATCCTGCTTCATCCCTGCCACAATTATCCTAGGCTTCAGAGACAAAGTCCCTCACTGGCTTTTGACCCCTGCCCTCTTAATAATATTAGACCATAAAGTTGCTTAGCACGGAGGAGTTGCCATGACAACAACATCCATATCTCTGTACGAGTGCCAGCACTGAGACCTGGGGGCTCAGGCACATGGCAAAAGGACAGCTTGAGAGGAACAATGGAGGGAGCTGACTGCAGATTCTTTTCATGCCTAATTACCCATGAGCACATGGCACAATGGCTTATTTAACTCTGTCTTGGCTCAGAATGGAGACAGGTTCTTATTCCAGTTGGAAAGGATTTCAGCCCTGGCCCTGGCCTCTATCTGAGGGAGGGGCAGGAGAAGAAGGAAAGAAAGTGAGTTATTGAATGCACAGACCTTGTCTTCTTAATTATTTTGCATTTGGCTATGTTTCCTTGTCCCAGAAGCTAATTATTCTAAGTCAGGAAAATTGTTCCGCCTCAAGTTTAGCCATGGGCTAAACGCTGACAACCAGTGTGGCGCGTAGTCATTTCCCATGCCTAGATAGGCATTAAAATATCTTTTCCCTCCTCTTTCTTTCTCAGAATTAGCTCAATCAGTCAGAGAATGAAATGACTTATTAAATCCTCAGATGCTTATGGTAGCTTTTCTAGTTTCCTTCTCACTGTTCCCAGAAACCTAGAATAGAAATTCAGGGTAACCACATGGAATTTTGCAGACTATGGAGAATCAGGCTTGCCAGGACCAGACAGTAAGGTGAATTCAGGCAGAAGAAATATAATAAAGAGTGAGGAAAAGGAGAGTCTCTATTCCGTGCAGCTAACAAACTCAGGGCTTTTTCCTAAGTCTCATGCAATAAAGTGAGCTCAGAACTAAACAAAAGTATTCTTTATTCATCAAGGATAGTGAAAGAGAAAACAATGAGACTGTTGGCTTATAATAAAATGAGAAGAAGTCATTTTCAGAGACATCTGCTACTAGTTGTCTGCTAAGTTCTGTCATCACAGGTAAGCAACTGGATAAGAAACACTTGAAGAATAATTCAACTCATTACCAAAAAGTAGGAACCAACTCTTTCAGGATGAGAACCAGTTTTCAGACACTAGAAACCACATGGGAAGAGATTGCACATCTTTTTCCCACAAAGATGCTGGTGTTTTGAATCACCAGATTTACTCTACCTTTGGGTTAGCAGGACAACTCCCTGCAGACTATCCGACAAGAGCATCGCTTTTTATTACCAGGGATGATATACCCAAATCAATCCAAGGGAAAAAAATTATGTTTATAGATAGAGAGGGAGATGGAGATGGAGAGAGAGAGAGAGAGAGAGAGAGAGAGAGAGAGAGAGAGAGAGATGATAGATAGATAGATAGATAGATAGATAGATAGATAGATAGACATGTATGTATACATGCCTAATAACTTGCTTAGCATACAAATTGAACATATATGGAGAAGTGATACAATTGACTCACATCTTTCCTAATTTTAAACCAAGCAGTAGTCCTCTGCTCTATTCAGACAACAGTTTCTTAGACCATAGGCTTTGTATCAGCACACTTGAGTGTTCTGGGATTCCCAATATCCTCAGTGTTATCCATAATTTGTTATTTCATCTGTAGGCTGAGTAAATAATTAGAAACCCTGGAATATATGAAGAGGAATGTTGCATCAGGATTGGAGGAAAACTCATCAACGACCTGTGTTATACAGATGGCGTAAGTTTCCTTACAGTGAATGAAGAAAACTAGAAATACTGCAGAAGATCCAAGACTACAACCTTCAGTATGCATTAAATCTCAACATCAAGAAAACAAAAATCCTTATCATTAGACCAATAGATAGACAACATAAGTATAGATTTAAAAAAAAAATTGAAGCTGTTACAGATGTTGTTTTACTTGGCCCCATGATCAACTTCCTAGGTAACAGCTATCAAGAAATCAAAAGATGTGTTGTATAGAAAACATATGGTGGCAAGGATCTCTTTAGAGTGCTGAAGAACAATGATGTCAATTTAAAGACTAAGGTGAGCCTGACCCAAGCCGTTATGTTTTCAATCATGTGGTAGGCATATGAAAGCTGGATAATGAATAAATAAGACTAAAGAAGAAACAATTCCTTTGAATTGTGATGTTGGAGAAGATAATTAGCTATACCACAGACTGTCTAAAGAATAAATTTATCTTGGCAGAAGTGCACCCAGGCTACTCCTTAGAGGCAAAGATGGTGAAACTTCATCTCATGTATTTTGGACACGGAGGGGGCCCAGTCATTGGACAAAGACATCATGCTGGGAGAGATAAAAGATCAGTGAAAGGAAGGCCCTTAACAAGGTGAATTGACGCAGATATTGTAATAATGGACCTGAGTAAAACGGAGATCCAGAACATAGCACAGGACAGGGAAAAGTTTCTATATTTTGTCCATAAGGTCTATACGAGTTGTAGTCAACTCCACGACATTTAACAAGAGCAACAACATTCCAGCTCTGACCATAACCAACCTCCTGATCTGATTTCGTATTCATTATCTGATTTAAATAATCTTAAACTACAGCTAAAAGAATTTCAATTATCCTTCTGACTTGGCATTTTTGCTCTTAAACTATTTCACCTTAGCATTGAATATACTGTAATATACACTTTAAAAAAATCTATTATTTTGAGAGTCCAGAGCATATTTGTTTAAACAGGTAAGAGGAAATTAACTGGTAAGTAGGTCACTGTCATGTTTGATAAGCGCAAAGGTGACTATTCTCTATAGGGCAGAAATTATTGGCTATTTAACCATGAGCTTCAACTTTTTTATAGCAAGTAGTATTTTAGGTGAGATCCAGAGTTAAGATAAGGGTTTGATAAAGAGCCAGGATGCAGTTCATCCAAACATTCCTTGTCACTTGGACCTAGATCAATGGTACTAGAAGTATTAGATATGAATGTAGATTCTATATACAGAGGTATGCTCCAAAATGAAACCCACAACACAGACTAGGGTTTTAAAAGAAAACCATATCTCTGCACCAGAAAATTACTCTCCCTTTGAAAAGAAAGTTTTGGTGAGTGAATGATCATAAAAGACCAAGTAACTAGGCAGAAAATTAGGTGTTTTATGGCCAACTGATTCATAAGCTTGTGATTTACTGTTGCCATTAAGTCCAGTATGACTCACTATATCCCTATAAACAACAGATCTGAACCTTGTCCTGTCCTGTCCATCCTTATCTTCTTCAATACTTTTGAGCCCATTGCCACAGTCACCATGTCTATCCATCTAAGCAAGAGTCTTTCTCTCTTTTGCTGGCCCTCTACCTTTCCAGCCATTATGTCCTTTCTGAGAAATAATCTTTCTTAAAAACATGCCTAATATATTTGAGATGAAGTTTTGCCATTCTTGCCTCCAAGGAGCACTCTGGCTGCCCTTTATCTAGGATATACATGTTTGCCCTTTTGGTGGTCTGTGGGATATTCAATGTTCTCCAACAATACAACTCAAAACAATTTTTCTGTCATCCTTATTAAGTTTCTAGCCCTCAGATGTACAGCAAGTGACTGAAAATACAAATGGCAAATTTTTGTACAATGGAAATAGTGTATTAGACTCAAAGAGAGAGAATGATTTGCAAGGTTATCACATCAGTTAACTCTGTTGCTCCCTGAACAATCCCTATAATGAAGGAAATAAAATTAACTCATCTGATTATTCTACACTTTCATGAAAAGTGGACTGCTGATGTATTACATCTTCACTCAAGAGTGACACTAAAATATTGTTGTTGTTGTTGTTATTTTTAGGTGCTATTGAGTTGGTTCTGACTCATAGCAGACTCTTTGTTCAACTTACAGACTCTTTGTACAACAGCATGCAACTCTGTCCAATCCTGTACCATCCTCACAATCTCTGCCGTGCTGAAACCCATGGTTGCAATCATTGCTCATTTCATTTCTTTGAGGGTCTTCCTCTCTTTCACTGATCCTCTATGTTCTAAGCATGAAGTTCTTTACCTAGGAAAGGCGTCTTTTGATAGCATGTCAAAGCATGTAAAATGAAGAGAAAATTCTCCCTAGGTTAGATTTCAAGCAGAACACTTGGCTATGTACTTGTTACATCTGAGCACTGTGTGTGTATGTGTGTATGTATATATATAATCTTTATAATGTATACACACTTCATAATGTCTATACTCTTCAAAATGTATATATTCTTCATAAAGTATATACTCTTCATTATATATACTCTTTATAATATATATACACACATATATGTCTGTGTGTGTATATATATATATTCTTAATATATATATTTTATGGTTTTAGTGTGTACATTCAGGTACTTCACTTTTACTTTGTCTTTGTGTATCATGTGAGAAATAATTCTGCTTCATTTTTCTTCACAGTGGAATCTAATTCTCCCAACACCAGTTATTGAAGAAATTCTTCTTTCCCTTATATGTAAACTTAACACAATTGTCAAGCCAGGGAGCTATAGATAAGTGGATTTTTTCCTAGACTCCTAATTTCTTTCAAAGGCCTAATTATTATACCAGTAATCGGTTATTTTGAAGACTGTAGCAATATGTTGTTGTTGTTGTTATGTACCGTCGAGTCACTTGCAACTCATAGCGACCCTATGTACAACAGCCCTAAACTCTGCTCTGTCCTGTGCCAATCACAGTGTCTCTGACACTCCCATCCTGATTATCCCAGTCACTGAATCAATCCACCTCATAGAGGCCCTTCCCCTCCTGCATTGTCCCTCCACCCTCCCAAGCATGATGTCCTTTTCCAAGGACTGGTCTCTCCTCACAGCATGTCCAAAGTATGTTGGACGGAGCCTCAGAATCCTTGCCTTCAAGGAGCCACCCAGTTTAATCCTTTCTAGCACGAATCTGCTTGTTTTCCTAGCAGTCCATGGTACTCTCAATACTCTTCTCCAGCACCACAGCTCAAAGGCATCAATTCTCCTTCTATCCTCCTTGGTCATTGTCCAACTCTCTGATGAATAACAAGTGATTGTGAAGACCATGGCCTCTATCAAATGCACTTTAGTCTCCAGAGAGACACCATTGCTCTTCAGTACATTGGTGAGGTCCCTAGCAGCAGACTTTCCCATGCCAATGCACCTTTTAATTTCCTGGCTACTGGTGCCAAGAGGGTTGACTCTGGAGCCAAGCAAACTAAAGCTGTGAACAATCTCAATCTCTTCACCGTCAATTCTGATGGTTCCAATTGGTCCAGTGGTGAGAATCTTTGTCTTCTTGACATTGAGTCTCAATCCATATTGGAGGCTGCAGTCCTTGACCCTATGCAGCAGTTGCTTCAGGTCCTCCTCAGTTTCAGCAAGCAAGGTAGTATCATCTGCATAACGCAGATTGTTGATAAATTGTCCA
>NW_006399921.1:2174460-2210025 GCF_000299155.1 Elephantulus edwardii | reverse complement strand
TATGTCAATATTTATGCCTTCCATTTCTTCCTTAACAATATCTAATTTTCCTACATTCATGGTTCTCACATTCCATGTCCCAATCACTAGTGTCTGCTTACAACTGTTCCTTTTCCTTTGTGTTTCCATACTTGAAAGCTCAACCTCAGTTGCCCTTTCTGTTATCTGCGTGTGTTCTGTTGTACATAGGGTTTTCAGAGGCCTTCTAGTTCAGAAGTGGGTGGCCAATCCTTCTTCCTAGTCTGTCTTAATCTGAATATTCAGATTTAGAGAAGTATCAGACAGAGCAGCAAGTAAAAGTTATATCCCTTATCGTGGAATTAACCATTAGTGTCAGCAATATAGTATGTTTTTAAAATGAAAAGTGTGAATTCTTCTACTTTAAACAGAATAAAAACAATAAGACTCAAAATTCCAGTCTTAAGTACATAGTCAATAGACTTGAAAACACAAATTGGCTCAAGTGTTGCAGAGATAATGAGAATGGAACAGGGTTCAGGTCTGTTGTTCAGATAATCACTATGGATCATACTTGACAACACCTAACAGTAACAGCAGAAACAATAAAAAAATAATAATGTGGGTTATTATTTCATTTTTCGGTTGCATAAGGGCCATGGAAGACCTAGGACAAAGTGAGAAGAAAATATAAAGTAGAATTAAAAATCTTTACAAAACAACATTTAAAATCTTTTACAGGGGATCTCAGATTGCATAGGTGCCAACTCAAAGACATGCAATTCAAATTCATGACTCCATGGGGAGAAAGATTTGCAATCTCCCCCTCCGTGAAGTACAGTTTCTGAAAACCACGGGAAGTTCAGTTATGAGTCAGTTCTGACTTAACAACAACAACCACATGGACTCCAGACTTTCTGAAATCACAAAGTCTAAATGAACTCTTCAATTACAGGCCTGAAATAATCTTTAAGCTTTAAACCAAAAATATCTTTAAACTTTTTTATAAAAACCTAACAATAACTTAACTAGTGAAATATGTTTGTCTTGATGCATTATTTTTCTTTAAATTGTCTATATGGGATCAAAGTGACAACAGTAACTTGGAATATTAGGAATCTTATGAGGCAGTAAGTTTACTAAAAGGGGAAAAATAACTCAGGAATAAGAGAAAAATGGTTGTGTATTTAATATCTTTAAGAATGCAATCAGTGTTACTGAATTATACAAGGTGAAGTTGCTGAATTGGTGTATATTTTTGGTGCATATTTTCAACCACAGAAGATAAAGAAAAGATAATAATAATAATATTCTTAGTACTAGCTACAGCTTATCTCCTAATCTTTTTGCCAAGGGTCTTTTCACTGATCACTGCTAGTCACTATTCTGAAAAAATCTCCTGTCTTATATTTTTCTTATCAGCAAATAATTGAGGGCATTTTGTTATCACAAAAATGAAGTTTCCATATTTTAATACTAAGCCTGAATTGTTTTTGTCATTGTTAGGTGCAGTCAAGTCATGTATAGTTCATAAGGGCCCTATGAACTATAGATCTGAACTCTGTTCTATCCTGTACGACCATCATCATTTTTTATATACTTGAGCCCACTGCAGCGGTCACTGTGTCAATCTGTCTTGTTGAGGGTCATCTTCTCTTTCTCTGACTCTCCATCTTCCCAACCAGCATGTCCCTCTCCAAGTAATAACGTCTCCTAGCAACATGTGCAAAGCATGTGAGACAAAGCTTCGTCACCTTCTGGCTGCACTTTTTCCAAGACATATTTGTCTGGTTTTTTGGTTGTTCGTGGGATATTCAGTAATCTTCTCTAACACCACAGCTCAAAGCATCAATTCATCTTTTTAATTTTAATGAAAGTTTACAGAGACTTTGGATTTCCATTCATTCAGTGTTGTACTTTTCCCCCTGCCCACCCATCCCTCCAATTCACTCTTCTCTTTGAAAAGTAAAAGAAAAATTCTTTCGTTGTTATACAATCCCTCTTCCCAAGTCCACTCCACTATGCAGCCTTCAATCTGAACTCCTGTCATGACAATAATACCCATTTATATGTCCCTTTTAAACAATTCTCTCCTTCATCTCTTTCAGTGCAGTATACATTATTTACCCCCTCTTTCTCAGTCTCCCTCTAACCCCGATGTCAGTCCTGTTTTACAACAGTGGCACTATACACTATTTATCCTTTTGTGACTGAGATACTTCACTCAACATAATGTCCTTCAGGGTCACCCATTTTGAATATTATTTCATGAGTTCCTTATTTTTCAATGCAACATAGTACTCCATTGTGTGAATATACCAGAGCTTCTCCATCCGTTTTTTTATTGATGGGCACTTGGGTTATTTCCAACTCTTTGCTGTTGAAAACATCAATTCGTAAATTCGTATGCTTTCATTCTTATTCACTATCCAGACGTCAGATGCGTAGCAAGTGATTGAAAAGACTATGGCCTGAGTTAGGCATACCTTAGTTTTCAAACTGACATCATTGCTCCTCTGTAATTTGGAGAGATCCCTAACTCAGACTTTCGTAACGCAGTAAATTTCTTGATCTCCTAATTGCTGATATCAAGGATGTTGATTATGGATCCAAATAAGATTAATTTCAGTGGATGTCAGTGGTTTAAGGTTATATTATCATGTACCTATGTTGTGCTATTTAGGATTCTCTTGAATTCATGCTCGATAGGGAGTTCTGCAGCTAACTCAAAGGCTGAGCCTCTCTGGTTGTACAAATATGCCAATATCTCCACTGGAAAAAGATGGGCAATCTCCTTCTACACAATATACAGTCTCAGAACCCCAAAGGACGGTCAGCTATGAGTTGGTTCCAATATGATGGCAATTTCTTTTTTGAGAGGATTCCTTTAGTCTCGCCTGTTTGGGATACATTTGATCACTTATGCTACCTTCAAATACCACTAATATAACCAACTCTATGGATATCAGTTGCACTTAATTTCAAATGGAGTATAACTTGGTAATATACTTTCAGATTACTGTATCTTATTTCCCTCCCCTAGGGTACTTTTGAAGAGAACTCCCATAGCCTAGTGGTAAGGGGCTGTGCTGTCAATCTAAAGGCACATGATTCAAATCCCCAAGCTGCTTTGTGAGAGGAATATGGGCAATCTCTTCCCTCTATACAATTTATTGTCGTTGAAAGGTCAGCTATTAGTTAGCATCCTCTTGATGGTATACAATAATACTGAACTGTGGGGCTGGAAAAAAGCATTACTAGCCAGACCATCATGCACTGTCTAAAGATTAATCAAATCTGTCTCAGAGGAAATGCAACCAAGGTGCTCCTTTAAAGACAAGGACAATGAAATGTCATCTTACAAGCTTTGGGCATGTTTTCAGGAAGGAGAAATCCCTGGAAAAATACATCCTTCCTGAGAAAAGTAGAGTCAGTGAAAGGGAGGAAGATTTTTCAACAAGATGTGTTGACACAGTGACTGTAATAATGTGCTCTTGAAGATGTTGTACAGCTTCTGCTCGGTTGTTCATAGGATCACTATGAGTTATAATCAATTCCATAGCATATAACAATAACAGGGTGTGGCCTATCGTAGGTTTATCTCACTAGAGTTAAAAACAGAAGAAAACAAGCCAAGAGGGGGGACTCACAGAAACAGCAAGAAACAATCACCAGGAGTGGCATTCATCATTGGCGGTGGGTTTTTGCACCATGAAATGCCTTGATACTTGGGAAGGTCAGGTCATGTTGAGGCCTCCTGGAAACGGCCAGACCTCCAGATGCTGAAGGAAACAGGCAGTTTCCTCAAATGACACAGAGAGCCATCTTGTAGAGCTAGTATCCTAAACTCAGAATCGGTGCCTTTTAAGAAAAAAAAAATAATAATAATATTGGTTTATATACAAAGTCCTTATACATGTTTTTCCATACTGGATCTTTCCCATTTTTTCAGCCCCCCCCACCACGCCCATCAAATTGTGTAATTAACACCCCTTCCCTCTTTTCATCCTCAGCCCTCTGCTCCCCCTTGGATCCTCATACACATTCTACAATAACAGTTTTATACAGTAAGTGTCCTTATGGGACTGCGTCAGGTCACTTAGCATAATGCTCTTCAGTCCCTCCCAAGGTAGGTAGTGATTTACAAAATCATTGCTTCCATGTACTGTATAGTATTCCATCATATGAATGTACCATAATTTCTCAATCTATTCCATTGTGGTTGGATATTTGGGCTGCTATGAACATTGTTGTACAAGTCTCCATTTGTGCCTCAATTCTCATTCTCTCAGGGTATATTCCAAGTAGTGGAATGCCTGGGTGATATGGAATTCCTGTGTTCTGCTTTTTTGAGGAGGCTTCAAACTGCCGTCCAGAGTGGTTGTAAAATTTTATAATCCCACCAACAATGTATAAGTGTTCCAATCACTCCACATCCTCTCCAACACTTATTACTTGCTGTCCTATTAAACTTTGCCACTGCTACTGGAGTGAGATGGTATCTCATTGTGGTTTTTATTTGCATCTCTCTTCTTGTCAGTGATCTTGAGCATTTCTTCGTGTATCCATTGGCCATCCGTGTATCTTCTTCTGTGAAAATTCTTTCTATGTCTTTTGCCCATTTTGTAATTTTCTTTTTCTTGTGGATGCCCTGTAGGATTCTGTAAACTTTCGATATGAGATCCTTGTCTGAAATGCTATTGCCAAATATGTTTTCCCCCCAGTCAATAGTAGGTTTTCTTTTGGAATTAGTGCCTTTTAATTGTGGTGTTGGAGAAGAGTACTGAATATCCCACAGACTGCCAAGCATGCAATAAGTCTATCCTGGACAAGATGCAGCAGCAATGCTTCTTGGCTAATTTGAGCAAATTGTTAGGAGAGGTCAGTCCTTGAGAAGGACATCATGTTTGAAAAGGTAAAGTGTCAGTGTTAAGGGAGGAAGATCCACCATAAAATTGATCGACATGGTGGCTGCAACAATGGGCTGCAGTGTGTTGAAGATGTTAAGGATGGCACAGAATAGGTCAAGGTGTGGATCTGCTGGTCATGAGTTACTACAAGTCATAGCTGACTGTATGGCACATAATAACAAGACACTATGAATCGTTGTTGACTCAATGGCACCTAATAATAACAACAACCTATAAAGGATTACATTTATATCTGTGAAAGCTATCCACTTGTGGTATTGCTGTTATAACTGCATTAAATAACTGAGATATCCAGGCTAAATGAGAACTTTTATCAAAGGTCCTTTGCTCCTCTAAAAAACTCACTGTTGCTGAGTTGACATGAATTCATAGCTACTCTGTACTATGGGATACAACTGTCTCATAGAGTTTTCAAGGCTTGTGTCTTTTTAGAAGCATACCTCAACATCTTTTCTATGCACTGTCCCATGGGCGGTCTGTGAGGTTCAAACCACTGACCTTGCAGTTAACAGTCTGGCTAATCACTGTACCATCAGGGTGGGTCAGAAATTATTTACACTAAAAACAATAGTGCATTTTCTTCCAGCTAGAGCTGAAAAAAATTCTATAGTTTCTCAAAAAGTAAATTAACTTCTAGACAGTTTAGCATATGAAAGTCAGGTAGAGGGAGTTGAAGGAAGCAGAGAGAAATTACAAAGATCATCAAGTTGACAACAGAGACCATTTGAAAAGGGGTGGGGCTGGGGGATCTCTCTGTCCTTCAGAGGATACAGTGATTATAAAGGTCTTCACATCAGCACTGATTTAAGATTTCTGAAGATGCAGCATTGGAAAATGAAAACAGAGAAAGGCATCAGCCATGCCAAGAAAGTTTGCCACAGTCTTTCCTAAGACTAGATCTGTTAGAAAGCAACCATTTTTAAAAATGTATAAATTAATAAAAACAACATCTCATTAAAATTTTCTGTGGCAATAGGTGGTGGCCTAGTGCTAAGAAGTTGTGCTTCAGTCCCAAAGGCACACAGTCCAAACCCACCAGCTGCTCTGTGGAAAAAGGACTAGCAATCTCCACACACATTTTTTTACTTGCTTCTGAGAACTCACTGGAGGGTCATTCAGCTACTGGCCGGTTCTCACTCAAGGCTACACAACAACAACAGCTTGGCAATGGGTAAACATACTGTATTCTTACAGTGTGTAGTTAAGATGTGATAAAATTCATTGACAGACGCATCAAAATCAACAGTCCCTCTCTACTTGGATTGGCATGATGAAATAAAAGCACCATGGAAATGAACCTGAAAATTCCTCTACAGGAGCATTCACAAAGTATGCTCCATATTATGCCAGTCCTGTGAAATGTTAATAGATATTTATGTGGCGGAAATATGTCATGGTCAGATAAGATTGGAAATGTTGAGGTTGTATAGAATTAAAATTGTGTCCCTCAGGACTTTTCTGATCCTTTGGATTTGTGTTGCAAAATCTCTAAAAGAAGAATGCCGAATGCAATCATTCCTATATTTATTTGACCATGGAGTTCTTTTATCATGTGGAAGCAATCTTCTAATGAACTTGGGAAATAGTCTTCACAGACTATAATCCTATGAGAATGTAATCCTGTAAGAAATGAACAATATTAAGAACATAAAATAGTGTATTTAATTATTTCTCCAGGTATAAGAAAAAAGAGGCTATGGGAGAGGGATTACTAATTATGCTGATAATATTAGAATTAAGATTTAGCTTTCTCCATTCATCTTTGCCAGCATCTTTATTTTGTTTCACAGACAATTAGTTTCCAAAGAAGACGCCCTAGAGGTACAGCGGGTAGGTGTTTGGCTGCTACTGTGAAGGCATTCAGCTGCTAACCTTTTAGTTAGTAGTTTGAACTCACTACCAGTCTCTGCAGTAGTTGGCATCCACAATTATTACCACCTCGGAGACCTCTGGGCAGTTCTACTCTGTCCAATAAAGTTGCCGTAAATCATGAAAGACTTGGCAACAATGAGTTTAGTCTCCGAAGTAAAGTGCGTTTATCTTAAGGGACTTAAGAGAATTTTTTAAAATACCAAAGAAAATATTAGAGTATGTATATACATATAGTTAACATATATATGTGGTTGTTATGTGCTATTGAGCCAGAATCGACTCACAACTGACACTTGAGTGAGTTTTCAGATACTGTTAAGTGACACAGGAGGATATTACCTATCTTTATCATGTGCATCAGCTGATGCTTTTGAACTGTGTGCCTTTGGGCTGGCAGTGCAACGCCTTACCACTAAGCCATCAGAGCTCCCTTATATAACATATAAGGAGTTCTGGTAGCATAGCCCATAGTGAGGTGTGCTGTGACACCATTCTGGCAGTTCAAATTCACCAGATACTCTGAGGGAGAAAGATGGATAAAATTTCCTACTGTAAAATTCACAGTATCTGAAAACCCACTAGAAAGTCAACTATTAATCAATTCTGACTCAATGGCAATGAGTTGAGTTTTTTATTTTGTAGTACCCTACATGTTGAACTATTTACAAAAGGTTAGCAGTTCAAATCCACCAGCTACTCTATGAAAGAAAAACGGACATTCACCTCCTGTAAAGATTTACAACCTTGAAAAATTGATGAAGGGTCACCATGAGTTACAGTTGACTCAAGGGTATTAGCGTTTATTGTCTTGCTTTATATACACGTTTACAGTATATATACTTTCTTTGTGGTGTTGTGAACCATTGGGTGGAAAATGACCTATAGCTGACCCTGCAACAGGTTTCCAGAGGCATTTAATAGCACAAGAAGAGATTGCCCATCTTACATCACAATTTCTTACTACAAGCCCATCAGAGTTCCTATCAGACCTAAGGTATTTTATCAACAAACATCATCTTTTTTCTTTTCCATCTGTTGAGGTTCTTTTTCCCCTGAGTTGAATTGAATTCTTTCAATAGTATCCTTCCTTATAGAGAATTGCTACTAATGTTGGAGTGTTTGAGATGACAGGTCCTAAAATGTGGATGTGCTTACATCAGAGTCAGGTGGTAGGCATATTTCATTAAATAAGACACTGATTTCTTTTTTTTTATGTTCCTACATCTCACTCTTACTTCAAAATCTTTTCAATATCATCTATGTTAAGTAGTCATATATTTGCTATTAAATTATCCTTATATAAAATTTGATATATTTGCATTTGAGTTCATAATGGTTGCCCTTGTTATAAAGAAAAGCTGTTAATTGGTGAATTTTATAAACCTTCTTTTGTGTCTAGAGATTTAATGAATGTTTTTGGTGATGCCTCAGCTTTAAGAAATTGACACTGACCGTTGAAGTGGTAGTTTAGAGAGATAACTTAGCTAAATTTGACATCAGACAGAGGACACAGCTTGATAACACACTTTTTTTCTTTCCGTGATCTAAGATCACTGCAGCCCAGAGAGTCACACAGCCTGCTGGGCTGTGAAAGCTGTTGGTGTGGCCCTAAAGTTAAGTGAAGCCTGTACCATCTGACATGGAATTACTTCTGATGCGTGACAGCCCCAGATGCACTGAAGAGCTACGGCCCACATGGTATTCATAGCAGTCAGCTTTTGGAAAGATCACCAGGACTTCATTCCATGACATCTGGATGGGTTGGAATTTCCAATGTTTTGGTTAGAAACCAGGTACTTGTGCTACCCAGAGACTTCTAGATAAGCCAAGTGGCAGGTAAGCTGAAACCAGAGAAATGAGGGAAACGATTTTGTAGATACCTTTCCAGAATTGCTTGTCTTCTATTCTAGAAAACTGATGATACTCTCCATACCTTCATAAAATGAACCAACTGAGAAGCAGTGTTGGAGGAGGTGCAAGGTGCGCCCTCCCTCCACATCTGTTTCTCATTGTGTATTGCAGTGAGACAGAGGCCATCGGGTGGGGGGATAGGAGCCATCTTGACCAGTGACTTGTTGCTAAATCTAAAGATTACCTTTAAAAAAACAAAATAAAAAAACCAAAACCCAACAATCTCAGTGTTTGTTGCTGTCAAAACTCTTTTCTTGTGCATTCAGAACTAACTCATGGCTGACCCTCTGGTAAGTTTTCAGTGACTGTAAATTGCACAGGAAGAGATTGCCCATCTTTTCCCCTCTGTGGAGTGGCTGGCGGATTTGAGGAGAAACTTTTGGCTTTAGCAGCTCAACTCCTTACACACTACGTCTGCATGATAGTTGCTTGCCAAGTTGATTCTCACTGATAGTGACCCCACAGACAGAACTGCCCCATGGGGATTCTCTCGCTGGCAATCTTTACTGAAACAGACTGTGGCATCTTTCTTCCACGGAGAGATGCTAGTGAATTACAAGCAACAACTTTCCAGTTAGCAGCCAAGTGCCGCCCACTAGGGCTCCTTCGCAGCTAAAACAGGTCCTCAGAAAAAGAAACACATTTGTCTAGATTTTGTGATATTGTTTTTCAGAAAAATCAAACAACTAAAAACTTTTCAACGTATTTTCTTTGCTATTTTGCACATTATCAATACTTCAAATCCATTTTTAAATAGAAGAAATAGTGTTCTGTATTTTTTTACAAGATAGTGAACTTTATTTTTTCCTTTTCCATCTCTCACTTCTACCCCAGAATAACCTCAATCTAATCTAGGTTAAAAAATAATAACGTTGCTATAAAATTGTTCTTACAAAATATAATATTTAAAAATGTTTTCTATTTGATCTTGTTATATACAGTATTTACCATTCATTACTTGGCTACTCTGTATTTAAATTGCTTTGGTGCTGACTCCATATCAGGTTTGAGGAGATTTTTTCTCGTGAATTTTATGTCTATAGATTAAGACTACTATAACAGGTTTGGAAGCAGGAGTGGCATCTACTTCCTAAATAACATGCCTCCAGGAACTCTATGAACTTTGATAAATGTCAATAGTTGTAGAGGGACTTCAGGCCTTTTGTTCAAAGGGTCGCTATGAGTCATGCTGGACTAAAAGGCAATCAACAACAACAAGATTAAGACTCAGGACATTTACAGCAAACCACTGGGCTTCCTCATAGGCCCTTCTGGGCAACACCGTCCCATGTGATTAGCTATAATTCTGATCTATATGAAACATTAGTTTGTTTTTTGTAAATGCAGTAATAAACTATTTATGTCTAGTTTCATGTATTAATTTTATGTATGAATTATTCTTTCACATTGCACAAAGTTTCAATTTGTTCTTATTTTTCCTGAGCAATATTTTATTGTATTGATAGAAGTTATTTATCCATTCACTTTTTGATGGTCCTTGAATTGTTTTCTATTTTTTCAATTTTATGAACATTGTTACAAATATCTTTTGATAGAAATAAACATTCACTTAATAGAGGCATATTTCTAAAGTGAATTATAGAATATATATGTTTAGCTTCGCTATTGTCATTAGGCATTGTTGAGTAGATGCCAATTCAAAATAATCTTACGTGTTACAGAGTAGAATTGCACCACAGGGCTTTCTTGGCTGTAATTTACGTGAAAGGTGATTGTGCGGGCTATTTTCTGCATTACCCCTGTATAAGTTAAAATGTCAACATTTAGGTGAGTAGTCAAACACAGTGTTTTTTGCCATCTAAAGAGTCTTTCTGTTTTAGAGTCACTGTGTACCAAAAAGAATTGGTGGCACTGAAATATTTCAGGAAGTAGCATATCATCAAGAGTATTGGAAGGAAGACATTCAAGCCACACTGAAGGCAATGACCAAAAATAAGGCCCTACGAATTGATAGGACACCAATTGACATTTTTCAACTAATAGATGCAGCTCTTTCTATGTTTACCACTCTACACCAGGAAATTTGGAGGACAGCTGCCTGGCTGTCCTCATGACTGGAAGAGATTCATATTTGTTCCCATTCCAAGAAAGGTGATCCAAAACAATGCGGAAAGTTATGAACAATATCATTATATTATTATTAGATGCAAGTAAAATATTTCTGAAGATCATTCAAAATTGCCTAGAATAGTACATTAAGAGAGAACTTTCAAAAGTTCAGACTGTGTTTAGAAGAGGCTGTGGACCAGAGATATTTTGCTGATGTCAGATAAATCCTGACTGAAAGCAGAAAATGCCAGAAGAATGTCTATTTGTGTTTTACTGACCATGCAAAAGCAATTGACTGTGTGGATCATAACAAATTACGGCTAACATTGAGAAAAATGAGAATCCTAGACAACAAAATTATATTCGTATGAAACCTAAATGAAGAAGCTGTTGTCGGAAGAGAGCGAGGTTTAAAGAGAACACAACATGGTTTAAAACCAGAAAAGGTATCCATCAGGGTTGTATCCTTTATCCCTAGCTCATCAATCTTTATGCTGAACAAATAATTTGAGAAGCTGAACTCTGTGAGAGAGAATGTGGCATCAAGACCAGAAAACTCATCAACAACCTGCATTAAACAGATGACATAACCTTGCTCACTGAAAGTGAGGATAACTTGGAATGTTAGGTGCAGAAGATCAAAGACTACAACCTTCAATACGGATTACATCTTACCATCAAGAAAACAAAAATCTTTATCATTAGACCAATAGGCAGTACCATGACAGATGGAGAATAGATCAAAATTGTCAACAATTTTATCTTACTTGGAACCACAATCAACACACTAGATGCCAGCAATCAGGAGATGAGGATATGTATTGCTTTGGGGAAGTCTGGAGTCCAAGACCTCTCCAAATTACTGAAAAGCAATGATGTCCGTTTTAAGACTAAAGTGCACCTGATTCAGGCCATGGTCTTTTCCATCACTTGTTATGCATCTGGAAGCTGGACAATGAATAAGGATGACAGAAGATTTGATGTTTTGAGCTGTGCTGCTGGAGAAAAGTACTGAATATCCATGTGGTGCCAAAAGAACAAACAGCATAGCCAGAGTGCTCCTAGAAGTCAAAGATGATGAAGCTTTTTCTCACAGACTGTGAGAATGTTGTTAAGAGAGGCTATTCCTCGTAAAAGGATAGCATGCTTGGAAAGGAAGAGAGTCAGCAAAAGAGAGAAAGGCCTTCAACCAGATCGATTGACACAGGGACTACAACAATGGGCTCAAAAAAGAGGAGGATGACACGGGACAGAACAGAAATCAGACCTGTTGTTTTAGGGTTCCTAAGAGTAGTACTCAACTCAATGGCACCTCATAATAATGACAGCAACTGGACTTAGGTGGCCCAGGGGACAAGGAGTTGTACTGTCAATCAAAAGTCAGGCAGTTCTAATCCACTAGCTGCTCAGAGAGAAAGATAAGCAATCGACCTCAGAATACTAACTAGAGGGTGAGCTATACTTCAGTTCCAACTTTATGGCACATAACAGCTGCAGACAGGTTTTCATCAACTGTATTTACTCGTTAACATGTTATTTGAGTTCTGTTTGCTTCATAGTCTCACTGACACTTAATATTTTTAACTCAAACTCGTTGCCATTGAGTGAAAACTTCTATTGGGTCTCCAAGGCTGTAAATTGCAAAACAAATTATTATCCATCTTTCTACAATGGAGACCCCTGGTGCATTTGAACCACCAGGAAGGTATGGTGTTTAGGTTAACAGTGCATCTCCCTAAGGGTTACAGTACTAGAACTCCCATCAGTATTACTAGTCCTTTTCATTGTAGCTGCTTTATGCAGTTGTAATGTATCTCATAGAGATATTGAAAATTCCAATGTCGAATTCTCACCCTCCATGTGAGCGATGCAAGTTCAGCTCCTAGCCAGGGCACCTCATGCACAGTCAACTACCTGCTGCATGTTGCTAAGTTGCTGAGCAGATTTCGGAAGAGCTTCCAGATTAAGCTGAACTAGGAACAAAACCTGTTGATGTATAACTAAATATCAGTCCATGACTATGGATCACAATAGTCAAAGCTGCCATCAGTCCTAGGGGTGGCACAGGATAAATTGATGGTGGCTACATCAGTGGTATGCAATTGTGGTTGAATTTGCATCTGTCAGTAAATAGTAGTGTGTTTCTCCTTCCATCTGCTATCAGTGTTTGAATATCTTTTGTAGAGAAATGTTGTTATGAGGATTTTGCTCTGAGGGGAAAATGTCATTTAAGCCAACGGGACAGAATATGCCAAATCGCTGTGCTGACAAACGTTCACTTCTCTATGCTTATTTGGCATGGGATTCATTTTCCCTCTTGGGGCTTTGAATTATACATTCTTTGACCTAATTTGGACTTTTGTTGTTGTTGTTGTTACTTCACCTTCCCCCCCCCCCCGCTCCTATCTGCTTCTACATTCCAGTACAATTGTAGACATACATTACAAGATTATATATATGAGAAAAATTCCAAAATGCACTTTGTCTGAGTTGATTCTGACTCATGGTGGCCCCATGTATGTCGGAACACAACAGGGGTTTCAGTGGGTGTGACCTTCACGAAAACAGAGCTCCAGAACTTTCATCTGTGGTGCTGTTCGAAAAGCTCAAACCTTTTTTGATGAAAAGCCTAGCATAGCCATTCACCTCACCTACATACTTTGAGAAAAGTTCAAGAAATGGCAAATAGTCCAGTGAGACTAGAGGATGGTCTTTGCAAGGGGAGGTCGGGAGATAGAAGGGCAGGGCTATAAGTGGGCCATAATTTTTACTCTTTTTATTCAACCAAATTACTTAATACTATTCACTATGTATTTTGTATGTCTCAGGCCCAGGGTATTTAGAAAACATAAAGAATACAAGGTAAGTGTGTTGCTCTCCAAAAGGTTATGATCCAGATGGAATGATTTGGGAGAAGACATGAAACAAATGAATGTTCCTGCCGATGAAATTCTATCTGCTTTGAGACTAAAATGTGCTGCAAAGGAAATCCAATTCCTCATCAGGCCCCTGAGGATACAAACAAACAAGGACAAGGAAAATACATAATTGGAAAGAGAAACAGAATTGTTATTAGGTTAAGATTTTTAAAAGAGAGAGAAAACCAGTGTATCTCCTACTTTGCTTATTTATTGGCATCCCCAAAATAAAAGCACTGACATTAGCAGAAACTAGAGGAGTTTTCAATGTGTTACAACATCCTGACCTAGCAACATAGGGCTTATTTTGCCCCAATCTCCATATGACAGGGAAAATTGTTTACTTACACCATAGAACACATATTTTGCTGGAATATAGTGAAAAATGAAGTAGTAATAATCATTATCTAAACTCTAGATTCCATCTCTGGAAAGTTTACACAAATCTTTTCCTTATGACGTTTTTGTGTCTGTGTAATTAGCAAGTCCCAGGGTGTAAGCAACAAAGCCGTGATGTCTGTATTTTAGGGAAGAGGGGCTGGGGAAGAATTTTTTGTGAAAGTCAACAATTGCTGATTCAATAGAAAGTAAACTTGGCACACAAACAGTAAACCTTGGCATTAAACAGATGTTATCCTTGCTTCAGTAAATGGTTTCTATGACTGCACCTCCAGTTGCAAGGCAAATGAGAACTCACTGAAGCTTTAGGGTGCTCACAAGATCACACACGTCAACCCTTGCCTGCGTCAGCACTGCACCTTCTCACGATGATGGATGAACGATTGGTTACCCTTTACATGTTTCTGAGGTAAGTATATAAATTCTTTCTCAATAGCCTTTTCCAATTCTTTCTTATTGCAGTGGTATACTTTCTGAAACAATGAGCTATTTGTACTCATTTCACCCTCTACAATGCCCTCTTACATTTTTATACTGTAAAAATATAATCTTGATATTAACAGAAGACATTGTGTCTCAAAAAGTCTATTCCTGAGAAAGCCAAATCCTACCATTAAAAAAAGAGAAATGTTGACATTCTTTCAGCATCCAAGCAACAATTCAACAGGGTAGGAAGTTTGGCCACACATTCCTCAGCAGACCTCTTGTTTCTATTCTCCTTATTTTCTCATCCTCACTCTTTTAATTTGAAAATACTTTACACATGTCATCTTGGTGGGTACTACATCCTCCTGGCTAGTCCTCCTGTGTCCAAATTCTACTTCAATTCAATCTGCATATATATATACCACTCTATCAGGAGAGGACAGGTGACTCAATGACACAAAACAACAACAAGGAGAAGACCTTGGATAAAATGGATTGACACAGTAACTGAGGTAATGGGTGTGTCAGAGACAGCAAGTGAGAGTAGCTCAGGAGAGGGCAGGATGCAGAGCTATTATACCTGGAGTCACAGAGTCCCAAGAAACTTGAGATAACAACAGCCATCATTTATTATGGAGTCCTCTTCTAATTCATGGTGATCCCATATATGTCTGATAAGAATTGTGTTCCATAGGGTTTTCAGGGGTTGATATTTTCAGAAGTAGATTGTTAGGTTTCTTTTCTAAGGTATCATTGAGTGAACTTGAACCAGCTTTTCAGTTAGCAGCCAAATGTTGACTCCATGGAGCAGGCTGTGTAAACAACTAAGGTGCTCATCTGCCGGCTGAGAAGTCAGAGATTCAAGGAATTCAAGAGACACTCAGAACTCAACATTGAGATGTCTTCCAAATGAACTTCATAGCTCTCCTGAAATAAATGAACAAATGGAAACACTGCTGTCGTGTCAATTTCCACTTATGGTGGCTTTGCAACCCCTCATTGGATTTCTGAGGCTATAAAACTGAAAGTAAGGAGATTGTCTCAGCTCTTTCCAGAGGAGTGGCTAGTGTATTCAGACTGCTAACTTTCAGTCAGAAAAGAGCAAGGAAACATTCCATGGTTCAAAATTGGAAGGGTGTATGCCAGGGAATGTGTCTTATCTCCATATCTTTTCAATCTATATGGGCAACAGATTATCTGGGAGGCTGAGTTCTATGAGGAGAAGTGTGGCACAGGCTAGGAGGAAGACTCATCAACAATCTTCATTTTGCAGATGTCACAACCCTGCTTGCTGAAACTGAAAAAGACCTGAAGCACTTGCTTGCAGAGAGAGTCAAGGACTGCAGCCTTCAATATGGATTGTAGCTCAACATCAAGAAAACAAAGATTCTCACCACTGGGCTGATTGGCAGCATCATGACAGATGATGAAGAGATTGAGATTGTCAACAGCTTCAGTTTGCTTGGCTCTACAATCAACACTCTTGATACCAGCAACCAGAAAATTAAAAGACAAATTGCATTGGGAAAGTCTGCTGTCAGAGACCTCTCC
Source organism: Elephantulus edwardii (assembly GCF_000299155.1). Taxonomy (NCBI): domain Eukaryota; kingdom Metazoa; phylum Chordata; class Mammalia; order Macroscelidea; family Macroscelididae; genus Elephantulus; species Elephantulus edwardii. The sequence continues at coordinate 2,193,989 of NW_006399921.1, read as the reverse complement.
AAAGTACTGAAGAGCAACGATGTCAGTCTGGAGCCAAAGTGCACCTGCTCCAGGCCATTACATCTTTGCAATTACTTGTTCTGTATCAGAAAGCTGGGCAATACCTAGGGATGATAGGAGAATTGATGTCTTTGAGCTGTGGTGATGGAGAAGAGTACTGAATATAGCATGGACTGCTAGGAGAACAAACAAGTTAGTCCTGGAGAGAATGAAGCCAGGTTGCTCCTTGGAGGCAAGGATTCTGAAGCTTTTTCTGACATACTTTGGACACATTGCAAGATGGTACCAGTATTTGAAGAGGGATATTATGCTTGGGAAAGTGGAGGGACATTACAGGAGAGAAAGAACCTTGATGAGATTAATTGATTTAGTTACTAGGGTAATAGAGGTAGGTGTATCGGAGACAATAAGATTGGCACAGGATAGAGCAGGGTATAGGATTGTTGTACATAGGGTCACTATGAGTTGCAGGTGACTCAATGGCACATAACAACAACAACAACAACAACAACAAAGCAATACTCTGGTATCCTAGTAGTAAGAAACTGCTCCTCAATCCTGATGGCACACAGTTTGAATCCACCAGCTGCTCCGTGGGAGAAGGATGGGTAATCTCCCAGTGATTAACTGCCTCTGTAAACGTGCTGGAGGATCTCTATCAGTCAGTTATAGTTCAAAGGTACACAACAACAATAACAAAGCAACATTAATTTAACACGTACATAAACCCTAGAATGGAGACAAATCACTTAAGCCTGGTTGGAATTAGAATTTTCTCTTTTCTGATTAGTTTGTTGGTAAAACCATTCATAAGTATTTTCCGACTGTTTCAGAATATCTTATTGTTGTTAACTGCCGTCAAGTCTAATATGACTCATAGCAACCCTATGAACAACCAATCTGAACTCTACTTTATTACATGCCAGCCTCATAATCTCTAACATGCTCAAGGCCACTTCTGCAATTGACCTACTTGAGTCTTCTCTTTCACTGCCCCTCCACCTTCCCCAGCATGATATCCCTATCCAAGGAATAACCTCTGTTATTAACTTGTCAAAATTATGTGAGATAAAGCTTCATCATCCTTACTTCTAAGGAGTATTCTGGCTGAACTTTCTTCAAGACATATTTGTTTGTCCTTTGATAGTCCCGGGGATCTTCAGCACCTTTCAATACTGCAGTTCAAAGGTATCAATTCTTCTTCTGTGATCCTTACTCATTGTCTAGCTCTCAGATGCATTACAAGTGACTGAAAAGATCACAACATGAATCACAACATGAGGAATAAGTGCAACTTATTCCTCAAACTGACATCCTTACTCCTCGATAATTTGGAGTAATGAATTTAGAATGTCTTAGAACCTGATTAACATGAAGAACAGAGACAAAGAGGGAAAATACAGTGGTAAATATGTGATCTGAAGAGAATGAAATGACTAAAAATCATGTGATTTGGAAGAGATGCCTTTCCTCTCAATCTTTTTCTGTCAGAATTTATAAACTTTTGCTTTCCACCACCACCCACCCCCAGCCCATCCACAGAGTCCAGTCAATATGTACTCAGCTGCCCCTCTGCCAGGGCTATCTGAACTGCTAAGGACTCTCAAGCTGTCCTTTTAGTAAGTAACTACCACTGTCATTACAATCTTAACCTATGAAGCAGTCCTCCTTTATGTCTCATGCCTTGGGGCTATTGTTGGGTTTTAGATGTCATTGAGTCAGCTACAACTCAAAACCACCCTCTAAACAGCATATCTGAAACTTCTATCCTGTGTCATCTTCATGAATTCTTGCATTCTTAAGCCCGTTGTTGCAGTCACTCTGTCAATCCACCTTGTTTAGGGGCTTTCTCTCCACCCTACCAGTTTGATAACATTTTTCCCAAGAATTCCCCCCTTTTGATAATATGCCCAAAGTATGTAAGATGAACAGTCACTATCCTTATCTCCACAGAGCATCCCAGCTGCACCTTCTCCAAGACAGATAGGGTCTTTCTTTCAGCAGTCCAAGGAATATTTAAGACTCTTTGCCAACTCCATGATTCAAGTGCATAGATTATTCTTCAGTCTTCCTTATTCATTATATATCTTTCAGATACATATAGAGTAATTGAAAATATAGGGACTCTGAATTTCAAATTTATTTAACATTAAGTGGCTTTCAAACTTTACAAGATTGAACCCTCCGCTCTAAATAAAAATTTTAAAATGCAAAGCAGATCTTCTCTGGTTAAAGCAGGAGAGAGGCACAAAGTCCTCACCACTTTACATGTTCCTGTAGTTTTCCCCTTTAGATGTTTCTAAGGCACTATATGAAAAGCTAGCTTTTTAGGACTTACTATGAAGCAAAGGTCTTTCATTCATAGGGTCACTATGAGTTGTCTACAACTAGACAGCACTTAACAATAACAACAGCGTAGACAGAGATTAGTTGGCCTAGTGGACAGAAAGTGATGCTACCAAGCCTAGGGTGGGTGACTTTAATCTGTGGTCCTCATGCCTGTTTTTAATTGTTTTTGGTCAAACATTCTTCTAGGTCATATAGCCCTGGTCTGTCCACTTGCTGTACAGAGGTAACTCGTGGTGGCTGTGAAGCTGAACACTATTCCACAGTGTTTGGTGGAACTTCCTGATTAAAAGAAGCTTGGAAGCATGAGTTGCATCCACTTCTGAAATAGCTTGCCTCTGGAAACCCTATGAACCTGGAGAAAGGAAGAAAGTTATACAAGTGTCCACACCTTTCATTCATAGGGTCGCTATGAGTCACCTACAACTCTATGGCACTTAACAACAATAACATGAAACAAAAGATTATGAACTTAGCCTAACAAATGTGTGAATGGTGGGTGGTGAGAGTAGGCACAAAAGAGCCTCCCTCTTTCCTACCTTGCCTCTGTCTCTGGTGGTACAGTTAATCAACTATTAATCAAGTTTGGAGGTTCAATTCTACTCACAGACACCTTGAAAGCAAGGCCAGATATCTATCTCTAAAAAATTCAACCATTGAAAATCTTCCAAAGCACAGTTCTCTTCTGACATACACGGAACTACCATGAGTTGGAGTTGGAGTCGATCCAAAACGAGCAAGTTTTCTTAGTTCTCAGGGCAAAATGTACTTAAATGGCTTTCTGCAAATAATTCAAGTCAACAAATATACTAAATTCTCATGATCCTTCCTCCACAGGAATACCATATACATTCAAAGTATTGTTCCTAATGTCAGAGGACAGTGTGGTACAATCTAGAACCTTTTGAATTTTAATGATTATGACATGGAAGAAAGATTTGCTGTCCTGCAGGGTGAAAATAGGCATGTACAGTAACCAGAATGGTTGATTTCTGTTAGCTTTTCTGGTATTTTAGCTTTTGTTAGTTGTGGGAGGTTTTGGGGGGGGGGATTAATCACGATTTTAATGAAAGTTTACATAAAGGTTGAATTTTCATTCATTCATTAATGCACATTTTCCTCCCTCCCTCTCTTTTCCCTCTACTCAAATTCTTTATGATGCACTTCTTATTTCAGATTTTTAATTTTCCTACATACATTGTCTGACCATACCTTCCTTTTTTCAAAGTTTTTACTTCATCTATTCCAGTTCCATGTTCATTATATATCCAATCTCTTCCTTTTCTCTCCCACCTCTTATTACTTCTATTTTAAAACAGTGGTCTTATTTAGTATTTATCCTTTTGTGACTGGGATATTTGACTCAATATAATGGCTTCCAGACTCATTCATGTTGTCTAATGTTTTATAAGTTCACAGTTTTTTGATGTTGCATAATATTTCCTTGTGAGAATGTACTATAGGTCCTTTTAATTCATTCATTTGTTGATAGGAAGTTTGGTTCTTCCATCTCATCACTATTGTGAATAACACTGTAATAAAGGTGAGTGTGCTTTCCATCTGTTTGTGCAGTAGATGGACAACTTACCTGGAGGGAAACTTGCCCTGCCTCTGGTCTTTCCTCTCTGGTCCCTCAGTTGACCTCTCTTCTTTTTTCTTTTTTTTAAACATTGATTGTACCTCTCAACATAAAGACTTAAAAGCCTCTTCAAAGTAAATGAATAATAAAACAGTTTCAATAGGTAAAGGCAGGGAAGTTCTCAAACAATAAGACAACAAAACAGCAGCCCAGGGGATAACTTTCTCACCAAGTAATCGTGATTAAAGCAACAGCCTCCTAAGGAAACAGGATCAGGAAAAATAGTGAGTGATTTACACAGAAAAAAAAACCTTAAACAAATAAAGTGAGAAAATATCTGACCAAACTCCAATGTGTTGGAAGGGCTATGTGTAAAGGTTGTGAACGGCACTATATAAACCTGAACTGTGCCTAATTCTTCTCTTCCAGGCCCATTAGAATATAATCTTCTTATAAATATAGAGTGGCAGTTTTAAAAATGTATTTTGTTTCATGCTCTTAGTTTCTAACAAGTCAGGTCCAATTTATACATAACAGAGTAAATGCTGTCTAGACATGTGCTGTGTTTATTAGCATTATGCACCCATTGTGTAGTGTCCTACAAACTAGGAAACTCATCTGATAGGTAGGTAGGTAGGTAGGTAGGCAGATAGGTAGATAGATAGATATAGATATAGATAGATAGATAGATAGATAGATAGATAGATAGATAGATAGATAGATAAATTGTTGTTGTTGTATACTGTAGAGATAGAACTGACCCATAGTTGACCCTGTAGCAGGTTTTCAGAGGCAGTTAATCACATGGGAGATGATTGCCCATCCTTCTCCCACAGAGCAGCTGGTGGCCTCAAACCACATGCCTTAGAGATTGCAGTGCAGCTTCTTTCCAGGGTATAACCGTAATAATAATTGCCGCTGGCTAATTCGTTCTTCATTGCTTCCTAGTATGTCTTACTCTGGTAACGTTCCTAAAACCTGTCCACATGGATTTTTGAAATATCAGTCTCAAATCTCCCAGTAACATAACAACATGGGAACCACCACATTATGACAAACTGACAGGCAGAGGGAGCATTGTTTATACACTATTTTTAATTTTTAGGAACGGTAATTACTTGATTGAGTAACAAGCTGTTTGGTATTTTTCAAAGTGCTAGTAAAGTTTACACATTTTTATGTGTGAATAGAGAAGAAAAGATAAAAGAGGAAGCATCTAGCATCCAACTTATAGGGGCATTTGGCCCCAAAAGGTACTTTGTCTTTAGCCAACCATTTCCCTAAAGTGTGAGACAATTCCATAGCAGAGAAGTTTACAACTCCCTGGAGATTTTGTTGTTTTCAGGTACTGTTTTGCAGGTTATGACTCACAGTAAACCTATGAACAAGAAATGAAAACACTGTCGAGTTCTATGCCATCCTCATAATCATTGCTATGTCTGAGCCCATTGTTGAAGAAACTGTGTCAATCCATTTCCTCAATGGTCTTCCTCTTTTATGAATGGCCCTCTGCTTTACTAACCATGGTGTCCTTCTCCAGGGGCTGCTTTTTCCTAATATGTTCAAACTACATAAATCAAAGTCCTGTCATCTTCCCTTCTAAGGAACATTTCTTGTTGTGATTCTTTTGAGACAACTTCGTTAGTTCTTCTGAAATCCATTGTACATTATATATTCTTTGTTAGTAGCTTAATTGGTCTTCAAAGGCATCAATTCTTTTTTTATCTTCCTCAATTATTGCCCCCCTTTTACATGCATATAAGGCAACCCAGGGCACCTTCGTCATCAAAGAGCCATCTTTGCTTTTGAACGCTTTCAAGAGTTCTTTTGCAGTAGACTTGACCTAATGTAATACATCATTTGATTTCTTAACTGTTCCTTCCATGAGTGCTACTGATAGATCCAAGTAAAATGAAATCCTTAACAACCTCAATCTGTTCTGTGTCGTGATGCTGCTTACTGATTCAGTTGTGCATATTTTTTTATTCTTTGTGTTGAGATATAATCCCTACTGAAGGTTGAAACATTTGAATGTCATCAGTAAGTGCTTTAAGTCCCATTCACTTTCAAGGAATGTGTCATCTACATATTGCAGGTTGTTGATGCCACATTCTTCATATAGTCCAACTTCTCACATTAATTATTCAGTATATAGATTGAATGAGTGTGGTGAAAGAATGCAAACCTGATGTATGTTTTCCTGATTTTAAAACATATAGTATCCCCTTGTCCTTTTCAAATGATCGCCTCTTGGTCTATGTCCAAGTTCTGCATGACTATAATTAAGTGTTCTGGAGTTTGATTCTTCACAGTGCTATTCAGAATTTGTTATGATCCACTCATTGGCCTGCTTTTCATAAAGTCAATAAGACACAGCTGAACATCTTCTAGTGTTCTCTGTTTTCAGTCAAGATTCATCTGACATCAGCAAGAATAATTCTCATTCCATACATATCCTCTTCTGAATCCAGTTTGAATTTTTTTTTTAGTCTCCTTTAGATGAACTGCTCCAAGTATTTATATTCTCTTCAGAAAGAGTTTACTTGCTTTAAATAGTAATTATATAATTGAATAATTTCTACATTCTGCTGAGTCATCAGTCTTTGGATTGGGAATAAATAGCAGTTTCCTCTAGTCAATTTGTCTTTCAGTTGTCTTCCAAATTTCTTGGCTTTGGATGAGTAAGTGGTTCTCAAACTGCATCTATGAACTGAAACATCTCAATTTTTATTTCATCAGTTCCTGGAGCCTTGTCTTTAATCAGTGTCTTCAATGCAGTTTGTACTTCTTCCTTCAGTTCCATTGGTTCTTGAACATGAGCTAAATCTTCAAAGGACTGAACATTGGGCAATTCTTTTTGGTACAGTCACTGTCACTGCTATCATCTTTTGAACAGTCAGTATCATTGAATATTTTGTGCATAGAATACTTCACTTTTTCAACTTGATAATTTAATATGTCCTTCAATTATTTCAGCTTGAAAATATCAAGTGTGTTTACCCTTTTCATTTTCTAATTCCAATTCCTTGCATGTTTCAATATAATGCTTTACTTTTTCTTTTCAAGTCATTCTTTGAAATATTTTCATCAACTCTTACTTCATCACTTCTTTCCTGCCTTTAATTATTGTATATTCAGGAACTAGTTTCAGGTCTTTTCTGACATCCATTTCGATTTTTCTTTTATGTCTTTTAAATGACCTTTTGTTTCTTCATGGATGATATCCTTAATATTATCCCACATCTCATTTACTCTTGAGGTACTCTCTAAATTAAAGTCATATGTATCCAAGGCCTTACTTTATCTCTTGTGGACATTTAAGATTTTCTTCAACTTGAACTTTCATATGCTCAATGGTCTATTTCTCAGTTGATCTTGCTGTGGTCTTACAATGACTTGCTGTAATATTGAACTTCTCCATCATTTCTTTCTACAGTTGATTTGATTTTTTAAATTTCATCTGGCAAGGTTTGCATGCATAGTTTCTGTTTATGTTGCTAAAAAAATATTTTCAATGAGCAGGTAATTGGTTTTACAAAGTTTTACCATTCAGTCTCTGACATATTTTTTATTACTAAGGTCATATTTTTCAACTACTAAGCCTTCCTTGTTGCCAAGTTTCACATTTCCAAGTGAAATTATCAACTCACAAGTCAGTGAAATGACTAATTTCACAAGTACTTATCAATGGATCTTAATTGCAAGTTTGACTGATTTTAGACCACAGAAGTGAAGGTGGTAAAAATGTTCAATTTTCTTTTCTTTCTAGTTGGGAGCTTGAGTAGCCTAGCCCATAGGGGAGTTTTACTGCTGACCCAAATGTGACATCATTCTGACACTTTGAAGCCACCAATAGTTCCACTGGAGAAAGATAGACAATCTCCTCTGTGTGATTTATAGCCTTAAAAAACAAATGGGAGATCAGTTAGGTTTCTGACTCAAGGGATATTCATTTGGGGGCTTTTGTTTGTTTGTTTGTTTGTTTTTAAGAGGCTTTAATAGTTTGTGTGTAATTCTAAATAATAGTCTTATTAACTGATCCTCCTGGTATGTATATGGATATTATCTTCATATTGACAACACTGTACTTTAGGACAGATTGTGAAATGCTTTTGATGATAAATGTAATGTCATTCTTCTCATTCTGTCATTCTTGGCATAGTAGACCACCTGGCAGTCTTATCCAAAATGACTGGTGTCAGTCTATTTCTGCTCACTAATGCTTAGGGTTGTTTTGGAGGGGCACTTTTTTTTGCAGTGACTGGAGGATGGCTCTGGCCTGGTTTATTGGGTGGTGAGAGTCAGCTGGAAGCCTCTGGTTGGAGGCAATGAGAGACTGGTGAGGGAGCTGGGGCTTTTTAAAAGTGACTTGGACCCAAGGACCTGATTCTAATTGTGTTGAAATGAACATTTTCCTATGTGGTACAGCACTTCCCTGTCATTTCGCTGTACTGAGGTAACTTGGGATTCCTGTGATACTGAGTGGTGTGCCAATGGTGCATCAAATGTGATAATGGCTGCACATGGTTGACAATGTTTGGTAGAGCTCACAGATTAGGACTGACTTGGAAGCAGGAGGGGAATCCACTTCCTAAACATGCCTGGGGAAACTCTTATGAACTGAGAAAAAGGACAATAATTACAGAACAGGGTTAAGGTCTTTTGTTTATAAGGTCACTATGCAATTACACTTAACAACAAAAATGACATATAAAGCCAGGCCTTGTCTCCATTTTGGAACTGAGTGAAGTGGCTGGACTCTGTAAGATAGTGCTTTTGTTTTGGTTGAGGATCTGTGTGGATTGTGTGGTTGTTTTTATTTAAGCCTCTTGTTTAGAGTCAACAAGACCTCCTTATATTTAAAAGTTAGGCCTTAGGGATTATATTTTAATCGCTTGTAACTATAGTTTGGAGAAACATTCTTCTAAGTCTTACAGCACTCTGGTCAATTTGCTGTGCTGAGGTAATCTGGGTTTGCTGTGACACTGAACCTTGTGCCATTGGAGTCTCAAATGCCATAATGAAACAACTGTTCCATAGGTGTGCCAAACACCATAATGGCTACCCATCATGGGTAGTGTTTGGTGGAGCTCCCAGATTACCAGATTGATTAAGGTTTGGAAGCAGGAATGACATCCACTTTCTAAACCACATGCCTATGGAAATTCTATGAACTTGGAAAAACAATGATAGTTATAGAAAGGCTTCAGGTCTTTTGTTTGCACTGACAGAATCTGGGTTTGCTGTGATGCTGAACCTTGTGCCATTGAGGAGTCAAATGCCATAACGGTTACCCATTGGTGGACAGTGTTTGATGGAGCTCCCAGTTTAAGACAGGTTTGGAAGCAGGAGCAGCATCCACTTCCTAAACCAAATGCCTCTGGAAACTCTATTAACTTTTTTCCATGGGGTTGCTATGAGTTGCACTCGACTCAGCATCAATCAACAACACAACAACAATGCTTTGGGAATAGATCCTCCTGGATTCACACTTAGTACATTCCACATTCTGGTTAATAAATATCTACAGTTGTTTCCTCTCAGTTTGAATCATCACATCAGTCATTGAAGGTTCCAAAAGCTTTACTCCAGCCACATCATTAAGGTTGACTCTATTTTAAGGGGATAGCTCTTTCCCAGTCATATTTTGAACACCTTCCAACCTGACAGTGTAGTACATAATGTATCAGATTCATAATCAAAAGACAAGCAATTGGAATCCACAGGAGAGAGATGAGCAGTCTCCTCACACAAATATCTACAGCTTTAGAAATGAGGTCAGTATGAGTCACAATCAACTTGGTAGCAGGGTTTCCAGCGTGAAGGGTCTATCTTAAGGCACTGCATTAGGCAATGTTCCACCACTATTTATACAGTTTTTACTGGTCAATTTATTTTTTAAATAGAAGTCGATCATCAGGTTCTTTTCCCTTGTCTTTCTTAGTTTGGAAGCTCTGCTGAAATATTTCTACCACAGGGGATCTTGCTGCTATTTTAAATAATACTTTAAATAATAGCTGGTATTGTTTCCAGCATCGCAGCAACATGCAAGCCATCACAGTACAACACACTGAAAGATGAGTGTGACCAGATACTATATTGTGCCTTATCTTAGAGATAAGAGCGTATATTGGGCTGAAGCTACAGGAAAATGTCATCTGAGTTATCAAGTCTCCAGAGAATTTTAAGTGCTACAAGTTCTAAAGATTTATAGATTTTTCAAAAAAGAGAAGAAAATTTGTTTCTATCCACCAAAATCATATGACCCAAGATGAACTTTACTCTATTAGTTAATTAGGATCCATAGTAGTTTTACTTCTTATTCTTTTTTTCTCCCCTGTCACACCACCACCCCCTGCTTCCTCCTATATCTTGCCTAAGATACACGACTGAGTCCCTCAGACTGTGCTCTGTGGTGACATTAAATAACATGAGAACTAACCTGTAGAAAATGGAGTCACTATCATTTCTTTATGAGGGCTTTAGTTCACAAGCTTTCAAAATTTTTCTTATGCAAATGGCTTGCAATTAAAGAACAAGAAAGCCTTGAACAATGTATTAGTTTTGGTTATATTGATTTAATTCTACTTCATTTAATTCTATTCCATTTCCTATTGTGAGTATGTTGTTGAATAGTGGAGTTAAAACACAATTAGTATTATTAATGAATATAAAAAGTTAGATAAGTCACACTTTTGAAAAGACAAAAAAGAAGCAAAATTACACACTTACTCACCAAACAAATCCCTGGTACATTTTGGTATCATATAGTTTAATTCTTAATTATTGTCATTGTTGTGTCATTTATTCCAGACTTTTTTCTCCCAGCCTTTACAGAGATAAGTGATAACAAATAGATCTCTGATTTTGATGTTAGACCTCCTGGATAGTCTCTACTTCCATGATTTTGAACAACTTAATATTGCCAGATATATTCACCTTAACAATAGTCTTTCTGTTACTGATTTTAATTCTCCTAAAAGGACTCTGGTAGCATAGCATTTAGAGAGTTTCTTATCCAAAGGTTACACATCTCTGGGGGTTTGAATCCATCAATGGCTCCATGTGAGAAAGATGGTTAGTCAGTCCAGTTTTGACTTATAATCTCAGAAAACCAATCCCTTTGCTCCACCTACAGTGCACAATATAACAGTTATCTAGGCTTCTATCTTATTTCTTGGGGAGAAAAAAATTACTTTCTGCTCCATAAAACTATCAAATAAATTATAAAGAGGAATAATAGACTCATTAGATGTATCCAGACCATTAGTATGACAAGTGCCCATTTTTTAAAATCAGAAAAGGCTGAATTTTCATTTCTGACAAAAGCAAACTGTCATTGAGCTAGCTGCCAAGTACAGACAAACTCATGTGTGTCAGTGTAGAAATGTACTCTATAGGGTTTTGAATGGTACATTTTTCAAAAGTACATCAGCAGATCTACTTCTCTTCCAAGGTACCTGTGAATGAACTTGAATCTCCAAGTTGGATAGTTGACAAGCAGGTTAACTCTTGGTCCCGTCCAGGGCCTCTTTATAACAATCTCCTTTTTGCCCACATAAACTATCTCAGACTTTCCACTGCTAAGTGTTGATGAGTCTAAAAAGAATGACATCCCTCATGGATAGGAAGTCTCAATATCATGAAAATGACAATTCTGCCAAAGGCAATCTACGAGTTCAATGCAATCCCAATACAGATATCAATTCCATTCTTCAACAAGATGGAAAAAGCAATTTCCAATTTTATCTGGGATGAAAAGAGACCCTGAATAAGTAAAGCATTCCTGAAAAAGAGAAACAAGGTAGGCATCTCACTCTCTTATCTCAAATCCTACTACATAGTTGTAGTGGTCAAGACAGAGTGGTATTGGTAGAGTGACAGACACATAAATCAATGGGATAGAATTTAGAACCCAGAAATAAGCTCATCTGCCTATGGTCAACTGATTTGACAACTCAAGCACCACACTTCATATCATACACAAAAACCAACTCAAATTGGCTGAAGGACCTAGGAGTAAAACTAAGGCCTATAAATTTCATCATAACAAAACTTGAAAGAACTTTAGAAACCCTAATATACAATACGAACAGTCTCCCAAGCATCATGGAAAACTTACAACCAGGAGAGAATTAAATAGTTGAGTGGGACCTTCTAAGAATCAAACCCCTATGTGCATTAAAAAAAATTCCCCAACATGGTGAAAAAGGAAACCTACAGACTGGGAAAAAATATTTGGCAATGTCATATCTGATAAGGGACTAATATCTAAAATTTATGGAATATACCATAGCAGCTCTAAAAGAAAAAGGTAAATAATTCAATCACAAAATGGGCACAAGACATGAATAGACATTTCACTAAAAAAGACATTCAGATGGCAAACAAACACATGAAGAAATATTAAAAATCCCTCGCTATCAGAGAGATACAAATCAAAACAACTATGAAATATCATGCCACCCCAGCAAAAACAGCAAAGTTCAGCAGGGTAGCAAACAACAAATGTTAGAGAGGTTGTGGAGAGAATGGAACCCTTATTAGCTATTGGTGGTAGTGTAAGATGTTGCAATCACTATGGAAGGTGGTCTGGGCTTTCTCAAAAAGTATTAAATAGAAATACTATTTGCTCCAGTAATTCCTACTGGGAATATATCTTAAAGAAACCAGAGCTGCCACTCAAAGTGATAAATGCACACCAATGTTTATTGGAACAGATGAAAGAAAGAACTATTTAAAAGGAATATATGATTATGAATTATCTGTATGAAAACAGTCCAGAATAAGAAGTACATTACAAAGTGGACTAGACTGGGGGTGGGGAGGTGTAGAGAGAAATTCTACAACAATGAATGAATATTTTTAAAAAGAAAGAAAGTGAACTGGGGGAGGCAGAAGGAGGAAAATGGGCAAAAAATTAATGAATGAAAATCCAACTTTTCTGTAAACTTTAGTTAAAATCACAATTGTTATTGTTGTTGTTAAGGGCCGTTGAGTCATAGGCAACTCACAGCGATCCTATGAACAAAAGATCTGAACACATAAAACTTTCATCCTTTCTCCAAGTTCATAGCGTTTCCGGAGGCAAGCTATTTTGGAAGTGGATGCCACTCCTGCTTTCAAGCTTGTTTTAATTGGGGAGCTCCACCAAACACTGTCCACCATGGGTAACCATTATCACATTTGGCACATCAGTGTCACAGTGTTCAGCATCACAGAAACCACGAATTACCTCTGTACACCAAGTGGACAGACCAGGGATATACAACCGAGAAGAATATTTGACCAAAAACAATTAAAAACAGGATTAGAGAGAAAAAAAAAAAAGAATGGCATCATTAGTAATACTCTAGTACAAGATTGAGAAAATGCCCTTCCTTCAAATAAATATTTCTTTTTCTCTTTTGAGTTTCAAATCTCAGTTAATTTGATAATTTAAAATACATTTAAACAGAAAAGAACAGAGTGTGAGACAGCACTGTGAGATAATGTCACCATATGTGCTTAAATTTGAGGTCAAAGTCACTGGGGCTTGTGGTCCTATAGCTTCCTGGAACTGACAGACTGGGGAGCACAGTAACACTGATGTCTGTTGACAGTCCGTACCATTACCTCATTGAACAATGTCCAACAGAAGGCTGCCCAGTTTTTTCATTAACTCCTTCAAAGCAATTCCAGGAAGCTCTGCATAAATGACCTAGAATCATGGAGTTTGCATTACTTCCTGGTCCTAATTATCCTAATTCTGTCCATATAGTATGATAATAAGTAAGCTCCTTTCCCCTCCTTTCTCTGGGCCTCATGGTGGTTTTGTTTTATTACTTATAAAGTAAAAGAATTAAATAAAATATCTTCAGGTCTCCTGAATCTACCTTGGACCTACAAGTTCAAATTTCAATCTTGAGTCTAGCATTTAACAATTGAGTAGCTTGAGCAAGTTACATGGTCCTCTGTGTCTGGCCTCTGCACACTGGGAATATACCCTACAGAAACCAGAACTGCCACCCGAACAGATATATGCACACCCATGTTTATTGAAGCGTTGTTCACAATAGCAAACAGAGGGAAGCAACCCAAGTGCCCATCAACAAATGAATGGATATGTTAGCTGCAGTATACTCACACACTGGAATACTATGCAGCACTGAAAAACAAGGAACCCATAAAATATTATACAAAATGGGTGATCTTGGAGAATATTACACTGAGTGAAATATCGCAGTCACAAATACTGAACAAGTACTGTATAATGCCACTGTTATAAAACAGGACTCAGTGGGAACTGGAGGGAAACTAGGAAAAGAGGGATAAATAATAAACATTGTATTTAAATTGATGAGGGAAAAAATTGTCTAAAAGAAATATATGATTAGGTATTATTTGCGTGACAACAGTCCAAAATAAGAGGTGCATAGAAAAGTGGACTGGCAGGCAAGAGGGAGGGAGGAAATTGTGCAATAATGAAAGAATCTTGTTACAGAGATAAGTGAACTGTGAAGGGGGAAATAGGGAGGGAAAAAAAGAAAGTGGGACGAAATAAAGAAGCACACTTCACTGATTAGTATAAGTTGTTCTGGGACCTTTCCTCACTCAAATCCTTTCTCATGTCCCCAAAGTGAGTGTTAAAAAATAAGGAACCAAAGCAAAGTTTCAGTAAAGGAGTCTCTTCTCTTTGCCTCAAGATTTTACCTGTAATTCACCTAAAAATGGAACAATTAGCCAAGGTTGCATTCATGGATCTATTGTATTACCTGACATTGAAATACGGCCGACTCTTCTTATTGAAAAGCTTAAATTCCTCTAGGAAAATTAAGGTGTATTATGAAGATACCAACCTGCCAGATCCTTAGGGTGCCTGTCAAAGACCTTGGTGTTCCAGTCATTCACCCACCTTATTAACTTCATCTGCCTCCTCAACCTATACGCTTCTATTACTACTACTACTCCACATTTGTACAACCAGCTTATGTCCTAATTGTTCCTGCCATCTTGCATTTCTTCTGGTATACCACAGTCTTTTTAGTCTTGTTCTCACTCTTCAATCTGAAACATCTTCCCTTTAAAAAAATTATTATTATTATTAGTGTGTGTGTACTGTCAAATCAGATCTGACTGGTACAGGAGATTGTTTCTCCTTTTCCAACAGAGCATCTGGTGGATTTGAACTGCACACCTCCGGGATTGCAGTGCAGCTTCTTGCCACTAGGCCACCAGAGCTCATCAACATCTTCACTTTTTGTTCAATATATGGTTTTACTTCATCCTTCAAGATCTAAATCAAATTTTGCTGTCCTTAAAGGATTTTTTTTTACTACTCCTTAATCATTAATGACTGGCTTCTATCCCTGTACTTAAAATATTATATTGCTTAGATCTGATTAGAGAACTGTGTTGTTGTTGTTGTTGTTTTAGTTCTGATTTGTTTTCAAGGTTCTCTGAGCAGTGGTCTGCTAACCAAAGAGTGGGTGATTTGAATCTACCTTCTACTCCTTGAAACAAAAATGAGCCAGTCTGCTCCTGGAAAGATTTGGTGTCGTTGTAATATGCCTTCGAGTCATATCTGACCCTCCAGTTTATATTCAGAGGCTGTAAATTACTCTTGAGGAGCAGTTAGTGAATTTGAACCACCTGTCTCTGGGTTGGCAGCCTAATTCTTTACTCACCAGGAAGCCTCAGAAATCCTATGTTGTGGGTGTTTTGGTGCCCTTAAGACAACAACTCACCATGACCTCATGAATGACAGATTGGAACATTGTCCTGTCCTGTGCCATGCTCATCACCTCCACTTCGCTCAAGTCCATTGTTGTAGTCATTGTGTTAATCCATCATATTGAGGACCTTCCTTTTTTTTTTTTTTTTGCTGACCATCTACTTTCCCAGAATGATGTCTTTTTCCAAGGACTAGTCTCTTCTGACTAACATACTAGCCTGCTGACTAACATACTAGCCTGACATATGTGAAGTTAAGTTTCACCATACTTGCCTCTAAGGAGCCAAGCTTGCACTAACCCTGGTTTCACTTCCTCCAAGACAAGTTTTTTTGACAGTTCATGGTCTATTCAGTACTTTTTCCCCACATCACAATGCAAATGCATTGATTCTTCCTATAAAGAACTTTTATTATTTCCTATAGATTCTCAATGACTTGGAATTAACTCAGCAGCAGCAGCTTTGGTGAGATGTTTCACTCTATTATTCATTCATATCGCATTTCATACAATCTTTCCCATTCAATATGTTTTGCAAAAATAATCACCATTGGCCTATGCCCACAGTTACTCTTGTCTTTTCAGTTAGGTGCCTGCTGGATCTTTCCCATTTTTTACCCCCTCCCTTCACAACATTTTTTAATATTCTTTTTTTTTCTTTTATACTAGTTTATTTACAAAGTTTGTAAACATTGTTTTTGACACCAGATTTTTCTACCTCCCTCTATCCATCACTCCCAGCAGACCATCCCCACATTCCTATGGACGTGAATCTAGGCAAGCTCTGTGAAGTCACTCAGTGGACTCAGGCATGGTAGAGCCTTGTGGCCAAAGTACTTGCCTTCCCAACTTTCACTATCCTCCCAAAAAGACAGTAATCCCACCCCCAAATCAAAACAATGAATTATTTTGAAAATTGCTAATATATTCTAAGGAGTAGATTACAATCTTCCATTGAGATTTCTAGGTTATAAGTCTTTAAGGGACGAAACTGACCATCTTCGTCCTGTGGAGCAGCTTGTAAACTCTAATCATCAACCTTTCAGTTAAGAGCCCAACATGCAACTGACTATACCACTATACCACCAGGGCTACTTGGAATCATAATTCTATTGTTGTTAGGCGCTATTGAGTTGGTTATAACTCATAGCAACTCTATAAACAACAGATCTGAACTTTGTCCTATCCTGTACCACTTTCATCATTTCTAATTAAAAATGAAGACTCAGTGTTCTGGGGTTAGATATCAAGGAAATTTTTTAAAAAAAAGATAGAGATTCACACCATCAGAACCTCCATCTTCCTCATTCTCTATAGGTTTAATTGATGTCTTGCCGTTATCAGGTGACCAAAATAGTAAGCCTTTTTAATCCAAATATGTAAGTACTATAGAATTTTTTATTACATTTTCAAGAGCCAAATATCCAACCATCACATTACTGTTGTTATTATGTGTCATTGAGTAAGACTCATAGTGATGCTATGAACAACACCTTACTCCTCATTTCCCACATACGTAAGCCCAGTGCTGTAGTCAATCCATCTCTTTGAGAGCTTCCTTTCTTTCTCTGACCTTCCAACTTTCCAATCATGATGTCTTTTAAAGCAACATGCCCAAAGCATGTTAAATGAAACTTTGTAATCCTTACCTTAAAGGAGCACTCAAGCTGCTCTTTCTCCAAGACATATCTGGTTTTGGGGTGGTTTTTGTTGTTGTTGTTGTCAATCTATACAATATTAATTGCTTCGGTACCACAACTCAAAGACATCAATTTTTTTTGTCATGCTTTTTCATTGTCCAACTCTCAGATGCATATCAAGTCAGTGAAAAGATCATGGACTGATCAGGTGCAACTTAATTTTTAAAGTTATAGCGTTGCTTTTGAGCACTTTGGAGAGGTTCCTGATAGCAAACTTTTCATATGTAATATGTTTTTTTTAATTTTTTTACTATTGCTGTCAAAGATGCTGATTGTGAGTGCAAGTAAGAAGAATTGTTGATAATTTCAATCTTTTTACCATCTATCATGATGTGCTTATTGGTCTTGTGGTGGAGGGTTTTTGTCTTCTTGATGGAGAGATACAATCAATATTGAAGGCTGTACTCTTTTCTCTTCTGCAGGAAGTATTTCAAGTCCTCCTCACTTTCAGCAAACAAGGCTATGCCATTAGCATAACTCAGGTTGTTGGTAAGTCTTTCTCCTATCCAGATGTTACATTTTTCTTCATATAGTCAACATACAGACTGAATAGTTATGGAGAAAGACTATGGCCCTGATGCACACCTTTCTTGATCTTAAGCCATGCAGTATTCCTTTGATCGATTCAGATAACAGCAGCTTGATCTAGGTACAGGTTTCATATGAGTGTGATTTAATGTTCTGGGATTCTCATTCTTCTCAATGCTTGCCAAAATTTCTTTTCATGCATACAGTCAATTGTCTCTGTATAGTCAAATCTGTCTGACATCAGCAATAATACTCCTGGTGCCGTGGCTTCTTCTAAACCCAACTTGATCTTCTGACATTTCTCTGTCAGTGTACTCTTGTGGTCATTTTTGGATAATTTTCAGTAGTATTTTGCTTACATGTGATATTAATTATATTATTCAATAATGTCCACATTCTGTTGGATCACCTTTCTTAGGAATGGGAACAAATATTGATCTCTTTCAGACAATTGGCTGTCTTCCAAATTTCCTGGCCTAAATGTGTAAATGTGTCCAAGGTAGAATCTGTTTATTTAGGCATGCCAATTGGTATTCCAACGATTTCTGGGCCCTTATTTTTTGCCAATGTCTTCAATGCACGTTGAATGTCTTCCTTCATTACCATTACCTCTTGATATGCTACTTCATGAAGTATTTCAGTGGTGATTCATTCTTTTTATTCAGTGACTCTGTAGCCCAGACATGATTTCAGAAATTATATCCTCATTTCTCATCTTTGAGACTCACTAATGCTGAGTACCATAACTTCCATCCATCACCTAAATAACTTAATTACAAATAATTTATTTAAACATCAACATAGCTAGCAATGTAAGACTTAGGACCATAATGTGGAAGGAAATGTAAAAGTCAATGTATTTGGATTAAATAAGTCTTAAGCCTAAGAGACTGAAGACAGAATGATAGAGTTCTTCACATTCAATGATTTATTCATTGCAAATACCTTCTACAAGAAACATAAATGCAGGCTATACACATGGATCTCACCTGATGGCATGCATAGATTACATTTGTGGAAAGACTCGATGGAGAAGCTCAATATCAGCAGTGAAAACCAGGCCGGGTGCTGATTGGGGGACAGACCACCAACTACTCATATGCAAGTTTAAGCTGAAGTTGAGGAAAATTAAATCAAGTCCATGGAAACCAAAATTTGATCTTAAGTCTATTCCGCTTGAATTTCAAAACCATCTCGGGAACAGGTTTGAGGCCTTGAGCACCAATGAGCATAGGCCAAACGAGCTCTGGGAGGATATCAAGGAAATCATCCATGAAGAATGCAAAAGATCATTACAAAGGCTGAAAAAGAAGACCAAGATGGATGTCAGATGAGACTCTGAATATTGCATTAAAGTGCTGAGAAGCCAAAGCTAAAGGAAGAAACCAAGAAATCAAAGGGCTAAACAGAAAATTTCAAAAGGCAGCCTGGGATGACAAAGGAAGATACTATAATGAAATATGCAGAGAGCTGGAGTCAGAAAATCAAAAGGGCCAAACTTGCTCGGCATTTCTTAAGCTGAAGGAGCTGAAAAACAAATTTAAGCCACAGGTGGCAATACTTGAGGATACTTTGGGTAGAATGTTAAATGACCCAGGAAGTATCAAGAGAAGATGGAAGGAATACAGAGTCACTGTATCAGAAGGAATTGGCTGACACAGAAGA